>NC_136882.1:24248658-24411158 GCF_949152265.1 Phoxinus phoxinus | reverse complement strand
ACTGTACTGTAGACTTCTTCAAAAACATAGTGTACACTAGTGTATTTTTATAAATTTGGATAAAACCCTAAAAACTAATTTTCTTTGTTTATTTTAAAAGAAATAGGACTTGGTTTGATATTGTATTAAATACAAAAACATTTTCGTTTGTGGCTTTAACCCTTTGACGCACAACATGGGTCTAAAGTGACCCGACTGAGTTTTTATTTTCTATATCTTTGCAAGAAATTAATTTCATCATTCAGTATTCCAGGTATTTCTCAATTAACTTGGTTTAGATCATTATAAATCCTTATTAAAAATGTTCCTTTCTTACTTTTCAAAGAAAACATTTTTTTGTGTCACTACCCTTCTAATGCACAACATGGGTCTAAAATGACCCGTATTCATTCTCTATGTTATTTCAATCATGGCTGAGTGTTTCTTTGCTGAATCTTTGAAAGAAATGATCTTGTTTTTGATTTCCACAAATCATTATGTTTATTTTTCCTTTTTTCCTTTATAAACAAACACAGTTTTGGGCCCCTGTGTACTAACTGTACTTTTTTTTGTGCATTTAGATATCATAATGATGCCGTATCCAAGAATAAATTATAGCTTGCCTGCTAAACATCAATATTTAAGGGCAGCATTTGTGTAAAATCCCTTTGCATAAGAAGATCCCAAACAAATGAGCATGAAAAAGCAGAACACAGCTGATGTCGAGGAGTGTTATTGCTCAGTGGTCCCATGTGTTTAAGCGGCAGGTGGACGTTAGGAAACCAGAGGGTTGAAGCAGACATTCTCTAACCCCTTTTACACGAAAACCGGACCCTGGCGCTCCATCCCATGTCACTATTGTCTCCACCCCTCCTGCCTCCATTCTGCCGTCGTCTTTTTCTCCTTAAACCGCCCTTTTGTTGTCTTTTTCTGATGGCATTTCTGGCCCCTTGTTGTCAGAGTCCTAAATGAGTCTTGACTGGCCTGTGGGCCACTGGAGAAGCACAAAGGAGAGCGTTCCCCTCGCTACAGTGGAGCCATTGTGGCTTTCAACAATGCACTAATTGGCGACGACAATTAAGCACGACCAACACTCAGGTTCAATTTGCCCACTCCTCAATACAAATCACAGGCAAATGAGTCAGACCGTGCACACACAGCTCACACACACATTCACACGGCCCTGCTAAAATAACAGCTATTCTCATAAGCATAGTGCAACTACCAAATATACGCTCCCACCCCTTCAGCAAGTTCATGTTAGCTGTGAAGGGAAATACTGCAGGAGACTCAAACTGTGAGGAGGGTGAAACAAGAACAGGCTGTTCAGCTTGTCCAGACGGATTGGAAATTCCACAAAAGCTATTTTCTTTTGAATGATTTAATCCATTATGATTTTTATTTTGATTGGAAAAAATAAAAGATTTGACAAAAATTCTGCTTTGATACTTAATAAACATAGTAGCATATTTGTTTCTCTTTCTTTTAGGTACAACTTCAGCATAATTCATCTATTGTTCTGTGTGTGGAAAAAAGAAATCACAGCATATCCCTAAAAACATCCTCTTGACACGAAAAAATCTTCACCGTTCCAAAAAAAAAGACGCAACAAGTCCAGATATGTGTGAAAACACCCATCTTAAAGGCATCTTCAGCATTGAGCTGTCACACATTAAGACCGTAATGGAGTCTGGGATCAGCAGGACGCCTCGATTTTAAGCCGAGGCTCGAAAACCGGCTTTAAGAGTTAGGGAACAAGCACATTCTCACAAAAACACACACAAAGGAGGAAAGACTTGGCATGTTCCGGCCCATCGGCAGTGGTTGGATTCTCGTGGATTATTCTCTGTCAGAGAAAGGCTTTAGAGCTCTCTAAGGCCAGGACAAATTACTGTTCTCTTTCAAGAGGAGAAAAAAGCAGGGGAGGAGGAAAAAACATGAGGGAAGTGTTGAAAAAGTAAACCAAGGAGAGGAGGAAGCGTCTGGGGTGGCCGGCCATTAGCCTAACCGAGACATCACTCAGACAAGAATCAGGAAAGGTTTGCGAAACTGTATTAAACAAGCCTGGTTCTTTTCCCCCCTGCACATGTAAGGTGATGAAAGTGAATGTATGGAACAGGAAAAAAATACAGGTGTTCACTAATCTGACTACATGGAAGTGTCCAAATACAGTTTGCATTTTTTCATATTCAAATATGTACTGTCAACCCGAGTGACACACACACACACACACACACACACACACACACATACACGGTTGTAATCGAAATGATTCAATCTCCATTGCAAATTTCAGACTTTCAGATGTTTGCAATGAACACATTAAACAAAAGTAATAGACATAGCTAAATGCAACAAGTGGTTTCCCCAAATTCAACGGAAAATGCAATGTTTAATAATCTTTTAATAATCGCTCCCATTAAATTTTAAATATATTTTCATATTGTAATAATTTCACAGTTAATCTCGAAATTAATGTATGAACAATATAAAAACAGCATAAAGATAGCATGTTTTAAATATTTGGTTAACTGAATAGGCAGTCTTCACTGCATAAATTATATATGAAATATAGATTCTTATTAAAAGTTATTCAGTAAAGAGCAGTCAGTGATTTACATTACTGACAGATATCACAGGTTTATTAGGCTTCTGTCACTTTAAGCTTAGACGCACATGACATGGATCTCACACACATCCAATGTCCTCAACTCTTTATGGTCATTTAAGACTTTATTTAACTAATTTAAGACTTAAGATACTCAACAAAGCGGGCATTTTGGCATACTCTTGTGTTTTTTGTCCATTCAAGCGCTAAAGGGAGCGCTGTCTGAAGTGTTTTTCTGTATGCATGAGTCCTGTGTGACGTGTGTCTGTCACAGACAGGAGATTCACAGACACGCACCCGTACAGATTTAAGTTCCTGATCATATTATGTATATGTACATGTATATCCTTGCAATTAATCGGTTTTTTTACGATGGAATAAAATAGTTATTATAAAATAAATAATTTGAAATAAAAATATTATGTAAAATAAATCAGCAAAAAAATTATAAAGACAGCAGAGCTAAACAATGGGGAGTTTTTTAACTTTCAGATTTTTTTCACCACAAAATTATCCATTTCTATGTTAGCTAAATAAACAATTTTTTTTATTATTATATATATTCAATAACACTTTTGATGGGGGGAAAAAGCAATGTGTTTTCAACACATACTGATGCTTTCAAGACTACCAAAGGTAATTTTTGTAATTTCAACAAAACCCCATTTATGTTAGTCAGCTAAATAACATCAACTTAGCAACAAATCAATAGAATTGGCCTATTTAATGCTAAAGTTTTTAAAGGCATAAACATTGGATCTGTAAGTTTCACGAAAGTGTCAGCAGAGCACTTTTCAGTCAGCTGGTCCGAAACTCACTCAGACTGGCCCCGGGCCAGCGGACCATCCTTATTGTTGAGCCCTGGATAGGTTGGACAAATATTTAAAATGCCTTGATGAAGAAAATACCTCCATGGTAACTATTCTCAATAGAATCATATCACATACATCACAAGACTGATTTTCGAATGTTTATACGTCAGTACCACTGTGCAAAAAATTAGAAGCCTCATGCTGTGGTCTCTAACAGGTCCAGTGGTTGTTGGTACAACTCCAAACAGAACCAGATACAAGCATGTGGCTTTTAATTTGGGATTAGCTCGTGATTCAGTGCTTGGACCCACTCCCGTGCACCAGGACCCAAAAGGGAACACCACAACCACAGCCACGGCCATGATGCATTTGTTCCACTGGTGCCTTGGATTCTGACCAGGAAAATAATCCGTGCAAAATCGAAAATACTTTGCAAAATCCTAAAAAGTCAATTTAGATGACGCCATTAGTGTTGGAGCATAAAAAGAGCACAATGTGTTGTTTAGTAATTTTCTTTATTGGCAACAGTGGTTAAAAAAAAAAAAGGCAAAGAAAAGAGGAAAACTGGAAGGAACCCGCACCAGTTCTGAAACACAAATATTTGTAGTTGCAAGAGGTTGTCTGTAATGGAGAGTTTACAGAGTACAAGAAAGCACAGGGAAAATCCGGAAACTGATACAGAAATTGCAGTAAAGTATATAAATACAATAAATATGTCTGAAACAAAACTGACATGTAAATATACAACTGAGAACAAGATGACAGCAGAAAAAAATATTCCATTACACCTTCAACAAACATGAAAATAAAAGACCAATATGGTGTACTGAAGGGACAAAAGATATTTACCTAGTACATCCACTGAGTTCCCTTTTGTTTGTCCCATTATTCATTGTGTTAAGAATCCCTGATTTTAAAGAACAGTACGAATAATGCAATGTAACATAATACATCAAACTTTCAAAGCAAACAGATTTTAAATCATTCCATCTTACAGTAACATGTAAAACATGGTGCATTTCGCTCAGTTCAAGTTTAAAATGGTGTAATGACAAGATCTCTGATGGGAAAACGAGAGACTGCCAGATTTTGGGAAGATTCCTTTTTCTTTTTTTTTTAGTAAGATAAGTAAAGGTCTTCGCCTTCAAATACCAAAATGATTAAGTGATTATATTACGATATATTCTATAGCCTGATATTCTGATTAGATTAAATACTGAAACATTATTTGATTATAGCTTGCTAATCGAAGAACATCAACAGGCCAATGCGTTGGCTTTCAATTTAAGGCAGGCAAACAAACACAGATTCAATAAATACAACCAAATGTTCTAACACGATCATCCATCCACCATTTTACATCCTTCTATCACACACAAACCACACGTAAACTAAGACTGAATCTCATTTAGAAGTAAAACTTCTCGGTGCAAAACAAGCTCATAAGCTCAAAAACTTAAATAAACACATTTTCTCACGAACAAAATGTAACATGGTAGCAAATGATATGCAAGTTGACCTAGACCCATCTGAAAGAGTTCAATTAATGTCAATTGTTGGCCAGTAATAAACTAAAGATGGTTTGTCGTAGTTTCAAACATCAAGTGTACAGCATCAGTTCGAATATTTCACATCCAGTATAACCAGTAACTTAGTTAGTAGGTAATTAGTAGGTATGCGTTTCTATCAGTAACGCTGAATGTGATTTATATCTAACGCTTTATTTGCTGGTGAGGTGTCCAGGAAGAGAGACACTGCTGTTTTCTCCTACTGTGTGCTTACAGAAGAAATAATAATAATAATTTGATTTAATTGTGATTCTCAGGATTCAAGGGGACATTCTAAAGTGTCAGTCAGCTCGCTACATTTACAGCAGGGGTTGTCAGATTTTTTGTCTAACTGGAGAATAACAGGTCTGTTTGAAGAACAGGAAGTCAAACGAGGCAGCAAAAGCAAAACAAGTGACTGTATTGCCAATTCTAAGTTCAAGTAGCAAGAAAACAGAGTATGAGCGCCGAGAGGCAGCGTGGATCAAAAGCAGAGGTCAGTTAGACATAAATTATGAGCTCGTCCACGGCGGGTTCGCTTTACGCTTCTTGTTAAATAGACGTATGAATGCTAAACAAAGCCCTGGAACTCTAGACTGTAATTTTGGGGCTTGGTGGCCGAGGGTAGTTTGTAATCATAGACCAGGCGGTTAGCAAGAACAACGTGGTTCGGCTGCTTATAGGCAGTGCCATTGAGTGTTGATAAACAGTCAAACTTTTTAAACTTCAGCTGGACGGGACAAGACAGCAGTCCTAGTTCATATTACACAACTCAAACCTTCGGTCCACAAAGCTCAAAGCATAACAGATTTAAAATGAAACATACTGTGACTGAAAGTGCAATGAAACTTATATAAAAAAAACATTGAACAAATTGCAAATGTGAAAATGCAACAATGAAATCATGTTAAAAACATAAAAAAAAGAAGATATTTTTGTTTTAAGGAAGTTCATCTTCATGTTCTAGATCAAGGTTCTTCGGCATCGTAGGTTCACTACAGCGTGGAGGGAAACCGAATGGAGCGGCCAGACAGCCATCTTGCAGCGCTCATTTTCACCAAACCATTAATGGATTAGAAGCTCTATTTGTGTCCAGAAATTGGTTTGAATCATCACTCTTGGATTGTGAGTCTGCCAAAAAAAGTGCATTATTTTACATCAGTCAGTGAGAGTGTTTATGTGCAAGTGTGTGAGCGTACTTTGCCTGTATTTGTCGGTTGGCCCTGGCTGTCATTTGGTAGATGAAAGGGAAGGGTAAATTGGTATCATTATGAAGCCTCTGCTCTTCGGGAGCTGAATTATTGTCTCTGTGCCCATCTCTCTCAGGTGAGGGAGAATGTAAAAAAACAAAAACTCCTCTGTTTCTCGGTTTTCAGGGAGCACTTCCACCGAAGGACCACGGTATCTTGTGCTTCTTGGATACAGCAGCACTCGGACTTCATTAGTGCAGTGTGTTCAGGTGTCCAGCTCAAAGCAGTCTAGCACTTGGTCATCAGGGCTGTCGTGAGGGCCGAGCCTCCTCCAGAATGACGCCGGCTTCTTGTGCAGTTCTCTGCGTACGCATCGCGGGCACGGCTGGGCTCGCATCCGACACTCGGCGTGGAAGACGGCTCCGCAGCCATCGCATCTGCAGTCGAAACAGAAGATCGCTGATGGTTGATTCAAACATTCATTGATATTCAAAAGTTCTGTCTCTGCTCCTGACTGAATTTATACTGTGTGTGTGTGTGTGTGTGTGTGTGTGTGTGTGTGTGTGTGTGTGTGTGTGTGTGTGTGTGTGTGTGTGTGTGTGTGTGTGTGTGTGTGTGTGTGTGTATATATACACGCATACATATACAGTATTCAACAACATTTGAAGTGGATCAAAACCTTTCATCAATGTTATACATGGATTTTGAACAATACCGTTCTTGTCTTAGGACAACTTAGATTTTTTTATCCACTATATATATTAGTATGAGCAAATACTTTGCCTGTATTTGTCGATATGCTCACACGTTATACATAT
Organism: Phoxinus phoxinus; assembly: GCF_949152265.1. Lineage (NCBI taxonomy): Eukaryota > Metazoa > Chordata > Actinopteri > Cypriniformes > Leuciscidae > Phoxinus > Phoxinus phoxinus. The sequence goes on along the minus strand of NC_136882.1, from coordinate 24,404,204 downwards.
GTATACTATATACACATGTATACGTACATTATATATATATTTATATATATTAATGCTTTGCCTGTGTGTGTGTGTGTGTGTGTGTGTGTGTGTGTGTGTGTGTGTGTATATAGTACATGTCCTTTCAAATTTTTAAATATCTTCTTTTATGCAGGCTAAAAAGGTTAGTCCCAGTCTATATAAAACTACTACTTCCTTTACTAGAACAATTAGGAGCTCAAGGGCTCCTCATTCCTCTAAAGAGAAGCGACTTCTCTCTGTGCACCATCATGGGCGGTAGTAGCCCAGTGGTTAAAGTTTTTGGGCTGCCAAGCCAAGACTTAAACCAAGATCACTGTTGGCAAAGAGGTTGCGCAATACTAACCAGAAGTACTACTGGTGGTCTATTCCTGAAAACGGTCTGCTTTGCACAAAAGCATAAACAGGCCTTGTTCTTATTCGAATTTTAGAAAGGCATTCCTCTTGATCTAATATGATTTCCTCTTTATATAGAACTATTAGTATACAAACCCCCAGAAATGAAAAAGTCTTGCAATCTGAAGCATGCCCAACATAAATAAAACCTAAAGCATGCTAACAAGATAATACTAGCTGACAGGATGTCTATTTTAAATCGGCCTCTATAAATAAATAATTCTTTCCAACAGTAAGGATCCAAAAGCCATGAGGGCTGTGGTGTACTTGCTCATCAGAGAGGTGTGGTGGTGGTTTGTGGAATTTATGGATTTACAGTGGGGCGTGGAAACACCTTCTGCTCTTATGACTGCACAGTAGTGGCCTATGGAGCATCCACTGTTACAGATACAACATGAAGTGCATACAAACACACCCATGAAATTCTGGATAAACTAAACAGGTCACGCAGTGAAGCAGTTAGTGCAACACCTGTATCCAGCTGTACTAACAGACATGCTCAACCAAGCATGGACTGATGCGACTGGGTCTATCAGTGAATCAATATGTACCAATAATAAAGGCTGTAAAACGTGTGCTCTTCGGCTCAGAAAAAAAATATAATATAAAAAATATATATACTGTATATATTTGTAATATTCTTCATTTTATATGCATTTAAAAACAGCAAATATATATATATATATATACACACACACACACGTGCTGATCATAGAATTAGAATAATGAAAAAGTTGATTTAATTCAGTAATTCCATTCAAAAAGTGAAACTTGTATATTATATTAATTCATTACACACAGACTGATATATTTCAAATGTTTATTTCTTTTAATTTTGATGATTATAACTGACAACTAATGAAAATCCCAAATTCAGATTCTCAGAAAATTAGAATATTACTTAAGACCAGTATAAAAAAAAGGATTTTTAGAAATGAAAAGTATGAACATGAAAAGTATGAGCATGTACAGCACTCAATACTTCGTTGCGGCTCCTTTTGCCTGAATTACTGCAGCAATGCGGCGTGGCATGGAGTCGGTCAGTCTGTGGCACTGCTCAGGTGTTATGAGAGCCCAGGTTGCTCTAATAGTGGACTTCAGCTCTTCTGCATTGTTGGGTCTGGTGTATCGCATCTTCCTCTTCACAATACCCCATAGATTTTCTATAGGGTTAAGGTCAGGCAAGTTTGCTGGCCAATTAAGAACAGGGATACCATGGTCCTTAAACCAGGTACTGGTAGCTTTGGCACTGTGTGCAGGTGCCAAGTCCTGTTGGAAAATGAAATCTGCATCTCCATAAAGTTGGTCGGCAGCAGGAAGCATGAAGTGCTCTAAAACTTCCTGGTAGACGGCTGTGTCGACCTTGGACCTCAGAAAACACAGTGGACCAACACCAGCAGATGACATGGCACCCCAAACCATCACTGACTGTGGAAACTTCACACTGGACTTCAAGCAACGTGGATTCTGTGCCTCTCCTCTCTTCCTCCAGACTCTGGGACCTTGATTTCCAAATAAGATGCTCAAAATTTGAAAAGAGGACTTTGGTCCACTGTGCTTTATTAAATCCAGAGTCAACGCAGCGGTCTACCAGGACATTTTCAGAGCACTTCATGCTTCCTTCATTTTCCAGCAGGATTTGCACCTGCCCACACTGCCAAAAGAACCAAAACCGGGTTCAATGGCCATGGTATTACTGTGTAATTAGTCTGTGATTTCATGTAATATTCTAATTTTCTGGGATTTTGATTTTGTGGGTTTCATAAGCTGTAAGCCATAATCATCAAAATTATGACAAATAATAAAGGCTTGAAATATCTCACTTTGCATGTAATGAGTCTATATAATATATTAGTTTCACCTGTTAAGTTGAATTCTTGAAATAAATCAACTTTATGATACTTTTAATTATATGACCAGCATCTGTATGTATATGTATATATATATATACATACATACATACATACATGATACCGGTACACAAAATGTATTAAAATATTTGTACATAATCTTTAAATATGTAAATATTAAAAGAAACTAAAATGTATTCACATATTGAGCAAGAAAAAAATATAATTTATATATATATATATATGTAAATTTACTGCTAAAAATAATACAATATTTCTCCCCATTTCATATTTAAACTTTCAAATTTTCATTCTGTTCTGTCTGATTTTCTGTAAACTGGTCAAAATAGTCTACAGAAAATCAGACATCTTAACTATTTTAGATAAATGTAACTGCATTAACCTTATCTAATTCATTTCCAAATGTAACACAGCCCTAACCAATAGTCATAGAGGCTTTATCAGTGTTGCCGTGTGAGGAGCTATGTTTAAATAGCAGCATCTGTTCTGGGAACTGCACTCCACTTCGCTGGAGAGTCCGAAAGATTCTAGTCACACTGGTGGTATGAAGACCAGAGAGCGGTTTATCAGCTGCAGGCCATAAGCGGCCGACACACAGCCAGCTGAAAAAAAGCTGAGATGCTCGAAGGATTAACTGTCCCCCTGTACTATCACTGCATCATCACACCTCAATCCACCACCCGCTGGGTGTGACTAACATGACACAGAGGCTGGACAAACCATTTGACAGACAACTGCCACTTATATAAACCACACCTGTGGTTCCACTGAGTCTAGTTAGTGAAACGTAATTGCAACAATGGCTTAAAAATTAAGCTACTTTTTTAGGCCACTGTATGTAGCATCTTTGATTTCACACAGCTGAAACGTCACGAGACATTTAGAGGTGAAACAGCGGCTACACGTCTCACCTTCTGGTGGAATTCTCCTGGAAGGGATAGATGACCTGACCATTTTGGCAAAGCTCACAGATGAAGCCCTTCTCCCGGCACAGACTACAGCTGTAGACATGAGAGCTGGCGAACTTGATCACCTTGGAGAGGAAGGGAGCAAGCTTTCCATCTATGACCTGCAGAAAAGAGAAAGACATTACAAAAGTGAACTGTAAGCATTCCATAATTTAGGGGTGGGCGATATGATCGTCACAATAGGAGTCATTTTATTTCACTTAGATATATCACAGCAATATAGTTATTTTTGCTGGAAATAAGGTTATTACGATACCAAAAGTTTAGATTCCAATCAAATTTCACAATTCAACACCGATTTTGTGGGAAATATGACAAATAAATGCAACAGTACAACGATACAAACGAAATAAAGAGTGCTTTATGTTTTTCAGGTAGGTCTATCTCAGAAGAAATACTACAGAAATGTAGGATGTAAAGACGCGCTGTGTGAGCAGCAGCTTTTTGTGTGTGCTCACAGAAACAGAAATCAGAAGCAAGCAAGTACCGAATTGAGTTTCTTTAGCATCTTAATGTGGTTGCATGGTTTAAAGTTGCTTGAACGTTTAAACTGGTAAGGCTTTAAAACGCATGCAAATGATATACTTTTGTGACAGCGCAGCACTGCAACCTCATATGAGCGTAGCCGCAGTAAAATCCACCCGTTGTTAAATAACACAATTTGCCACTCTCTACCAGTATATGTCGCTCACCCCTACAAGACTGAATCTTGAAATTTACGGTAATCATCCTGTTAACAGTTAGAGGTCTATATGAGATTTTTTGTGACTGGACAAACACTTAAGAACAAGCTACAATGGGAGCCAAGTACAAAAAAAAAGAAGAAGAAAAAAAGACATCACATCAGGAATCCACATGAAAACTAATGAATGCTTAGAGAGTGGGGGGTTGGCTACGGATCGAGGGTGGGGTAATTCCTTTTGGGAGACTGTTTGCAAAAAATAATATGTGAATGCCATTTATCGGCCAGAGTAGTTAAAAATCGGCCTGGTCTTTGAAAGCGGGGCGCTGAAGAAGGTGTATTGTGGGATGTTGAATGAGACAGGGGAAGGGGCCTAGACCTCCAGTGCATATTCACCAAGGGGGCAGAGACAAGTGGCTACACCTGGCAGCACTGCAGCACACCAATTAAAGGGCCTGCCAGCATTCTTCAGCCCTTCCACAAGGATGGAGGAGGAGAAGAGGGGACAGTGGAGCAGGAGAGCTGGGGAGGGTGGGACGGGAAGGCCCGAGGGAAAATAAAGAATAAAAGGAGGACCACCGCAGTCTCCCACCAAAGACACGCACACACATATGCAGCGTGAGTGGGGAGAATGGGTTGAAAAGGGGAAGTTTTGTGTGGGAACAGCGAATCTAGAATCTACAGCCATGAACAAAGTTGCCAGATGATGTGTTTAGTTACTTAAAACATGGTGTGTAGGGTTTACATTTACGCACTGGGCAGGCGGTTTTATCCAAAGCGACTTAGGTGGGATTCAAGGAACATGTTTTATCAGTTCTTGCCTCCCCTTGGAATCCCATTACTTTTGTATTGCTGGTGTAATTCTCTAATGTTTGAGCTACAAGGTTTATTGGAAGGTTAATTTGAACATCAAAATTTCTACATTTCTTACATTAGTGTATTAATGTCCATGGGAATGAATGAATTAACTTTTATTTAGCATGGACCAGAAAGTTAAACTTCCAACTTAAACTGCCATTAATCTTGAATGCTTTAGAACACAGACTTAAGTTTGGTCTCTTTTTAAAGACAACACTTGGCAGATAAAAAAAAGAAAAGAAAAAGGTTTTACATTTATTGTAATGAAAATGCACAAAAATACTATTTCAAATTTTTTTATACAAACTATTTTCCAAAACACATTTTACTCTAAAACTGTGAGAAAAATCAAGGCCATTAATCTAAACAAGCTGTGTTCCAAATGTGAGGTTGATATCTAAAAAGCTTTCAGTAAGAATTTGTTTGTGCGCAGTACCAAACGTTTCCAATAAATTACATTTGTCTCCCATTCATTTCCAATGCTGTAATTTTTGACAATACGTGACACAAGAAGTGCCAAAACCTTTACCAAGTTGTGTACCATTCCAATGGAGATCAAAATTCTGGTAAAAAAAAGACCTAACCAGAGGGTTATACACTCCAAGAATAATTTCATTACATATGATCCCTTTTCAACATTTGACAATTCACTATTAGAAATAATTTGTAGAAAAAAAAGCACCGCCCAAGTCAAAAAGACACTAGGCAGAAAGACCCACATGCAATAAAGTAGTCATTGTCATTGCCCAATGAACATAAAGGTGAAGCTGTTGGCAGGCTTTCTCAGTACAGGCACCAGGAGAGCCCTTAACCATCCATCCATCAAGTAGCTTTCAGTTCAGAGTCAGGCACTCCTGTTTTTCTCTGCCTGGGCTGACAGAAGCCCAATACCCAGCCTTTTCCCATGTGGTGGAGTAATATAGCAAGGCATTAAGGAAACGCTGCAAGCCACCAATCAAAGCGGTGTGGTGAGCACACTTGCCGTCCTTTGGTAAAGATGATGTATACTCCCCTTGATCAATGCTGGCAGAGGGAGTAATTAAGCATTTCAATAATTTAGCAGGCAAGGTGAGCGAAACGGCGAGTACGCCAGACTTGATGGGGAGGGACTGTGAAGAGCAAGAGGGCTGTTAAGAAGAGTTACAGACAAAGAAGTGAAAGAGTGAATTTATGTATCAACAGCTAGACAAGATCAACTGATTTAAAATGAGTTGCAGTAAGTCACCCTCAAGGGCTCAGTTAAATAGTAATAAGGATAAATGTTACCTAAAATATTACTATACATTAAAACACATTAATAAATATAAATGTACATTAATTTTCTTTAATATAGGTTAATACAGTTATTATATGTAATATAGACTACTGTAAACTGCACATTAAATGGATCAAAATTGACATTCAATTCAATTCAATTCAATTCAAGTTGATTTGTATAGCGCTTTTCACAATACATATTGTTTCAAAGCAGCTTTACAGAAAATGCATTTCAAAAATATACATACAAAAATACAGTTAGTTAATCATAAAATTTAGGGCATAACATATCGCCGGCGTTGGGTCGTCTCTTCACAGGCGTCATTAAAGACATTTATAATGTAGCAAATTTTTCTATTTAAATATTTATTTTTATTCTAGTTACTTTAAATGTTATATTCATCAACAAATCCTGAAAAAAAAGATAATTGTGTCCACAAACAACAACTGTTTTCAACATTGATAATAATAAGAAATGTTTTCTTGAGCAGCAAATCAGCATCTTAGCAGGATTTCTGAAGGATCATGTGACACTGAAGACTGTCATGAAGTCATTCATCACATGAATAAATTCCATTTAAAAATATATTAAACTAGAAAACAGTTATTTTAAATGATAATATTTAACCAATTTACTGTTTATAATGTACTTTTGAAAATGTAATCCTCAAAATAAACAAACATTACAAAAAAATGTTTTAACATAAAACATAAGAAATATTAGTCACTCTTTAAATTTGAGACATTATTAATGTAAAATCTTTGTACAGATGGTCAGATGTTTATCTATTGAAGGCTGGAGAACATGATCATAATGAACATGTACTTTATAAACAAACTTGTAGGTCAAGCAAAGGGGAAATAAGATATTCTGAAGTTCAAGTTCATTTTAAAGTCATAGTTTTACTCACATTTTTATGCTGAAGAAAAAACCTAGAAAACCGCTAAACATGCATTAAAGTTGGGCAGCTCACTAAAACCAGCATCTTTGTGGCTATTTCGGGGGGCATGAGTGACGTCTGCCAAATCAACTCCCCCCCCCAAATCCCCCACCTTTTGCTCCTGTCTTGCATGTGCTTTGTTGTCAGTTGCTTAATCCCCTAAAACCACAGTTTAGCGCCTACTTCTTCATCCCCTCCTCAGCCCTGGCCTTAATGTCCTCGCCCGCTCCATTAAACGGCAGAGAAAGGGCCCAGATTAGACAGATAAAGAAAGTGTGAGCTCTGTTTGGATAACACCCTCCCTGCCAGGGCCTCGCAAAACAGGATTACAACTGGCGTGTGTGAGGAAGTGAGAGCGAGCTGGCCAGCCAGGGCACAGCCACGTGAGATGGGCATGAGAGAAACAGCGTGAAGATCCATCATATGTGTGGACCATGGACAGTAAACGCATTGGTCATAAGAGGCCAGGGGCCTGTACCATGATGGTAGTTGAACACACTCAGGGTTACAGGATTAGTTTCAAGTTGACAAAACCAAACCAAACCAGCGCGAATCACTTCTCTCTTCTGCAGAATATTACGAGATAAGAATTTAAACAAATTTACACAGCAAGAAGAAAATAGTCGTCTATGAAAGAGGACAACTAAAAGAAAAAGTATTGATATAGCAGTGCAAGTAAAAGTTGTGAAGTTAGTCAATACAGTTGATAAAGAATTGAGAGAATTTAACTTTTACATGTAGTTATTGTTTAAGCTTTATCTATTGATTCTCAAGCGTATATATATATATATATATATATATATTACCTTTATACATTTATTAATTTAAACTATGTGATCGATTAAGGGTATGATAATTATATAAATAATAGTAAAAGTCAGACAATTTTGTCTTTAAAAATCATTTGCTATGTAGTGACCTTTAATTTGGAGTAGAAACAGGTGGAGTGACTATCGCATAAGACGTGTCACTTTGCTCACAGCTGATTGGTCCAAGTTCGGTTTACAACCTCTAACCTGGAACATAACCTGCCCCGGACCAGGTTAGCCGTGGAGCGTTAGTTACTATGGCGATGAACACTGCTAAAAGCCAAACCACTTTCATGGTGCCTAAAACCCAGGGTTGGCCACCTAAACCAGCTTCATGGTATAGGCCTCAGGTGTGATTTAGGCATCCTAGAAGCAAGATGGTTTTACGAAAGTTGATGTTTCTCTTGGGGAGAAAAAAAACACTTGATTCAGACAAATATGTAACTTCTGAGGACCTGAATGTTATCGCTTGAGCTCAATGAAGTGTATATTGTTGCAGATTGTTGGCAAGACTAATGCTGTTGCCTTTGGTACAACGCATACAATACAATTAACATTTATATAGCACTCTACTTGTGTTCATCTTGGTGCACTTGGTAAACTTTTCATACTCTTCCAGTGAAGATATCAAACAAGCAGTGGCCAAACAAAGCTGGCTCATGGGCAAGTTTAACGCAAACGAATATGGTAAATGGGGTCATGTTTTTAAAAGAAGATCGCCCAAAACTTAGTGCTAATTGTTAGAATAAATGAGGAGAGCACTCGGATTTGGTCTATAGTGTGTTTGGAGTTTTGCTGGAGATCAGCATTCAGTGACCTCAACACGGAGGGCGAGCATTCCAGAGCCGTGGAGGAACCGGCACTAAGTAGCAACACTAAAAGAAAATGGCTCCTTAATAAGGTAAGCCAATTAAGAAGCTGAAAGAGAAAGTAATGTGACGTGAATGTGAAATGCCTCAAATTTGGGCCCTACACGGGCAGTGGGGGGAGAGAGTATAAAGGTCTTGTGCTGAATGCGATGAATAAAAAGTACACAAGAAGGGGGACAAAGTACTGACAGTGCAGAGAGTATTTAAGAACCACGGACAACTGTGCCGTTTCACTTCAAAGATGCAAGTTTGAGCCAAATTGTTGTGACAAACAAAACTGGTTCGCAATAGCAAAACTATATTCAGAATTTTTAAAGAGAAGCCAAATTTTAGACACTGTTATAAGACCCACAGACCCAATACTGAGCAAGACTACTGTGATACAAACAGACAGAGAAAAAGAGAGAGAAAGACTATGGTAAGCATTACTACCCTTTTACACAGAGCGTTGATCCCAGAAAATTGCCATACAATTGCTAGAGTGCCTTCTGTGTGAACGCAAACACGTCCCGAGATTGATCCCGGGATGGGGATCTAGTAACATTGCTGGGATAAGTCCCGGAACGCGCCCTGTGTGAACTAAAGGCAGGACCAATGCCGTAAGGGTTGCGAAGCTTAGATCGTTTGCCAACTAAGTGGAACGGTACGCAAAGCGCTAGTTTATGATCGAATCAGAAAAAATGTGTGTGGTTCAGAGAAATCGCAGATCATAAGAAAACTTAAGACAGTGAGGAGACATTTTGATGTCACTTGTCTTTACAGGATGTGTGTGAACGCATGCACAGATTCGCAAAATCACAGGCAGTGTGAATGAACCAAAAAAATAAATAAATAAATAAAATAAAACAATCCCAGGACAAATTATCACTGTATTTTCCAGACTCTCTGTCAAAGACGCTTTAGGGTTAGGGGTTTAAAGATACATTTAAAAATAAACTATACAGCTTTGTTTTGTGGCAAAAATAAGTAAAAAATAAATGAATTAAAACTCATAGAATATATACCAATTATAAAATAAGTAAATAAATAGTTACATTTACTATAAATGAATAAATAAATGAAAAAAGCAAGCTCTAATTGACAAGTTGAATATAAAAGACAAATAAAGCTAACAATAAAAAGCTAAAGAGGCAGTGTCAGGCAATGGGATATTGGGGAAGAATAGAATGGAATGGAAGCAGAGGCAGGACTGTCACGCTTTGTTTTTCTGCCTGTTGCTTCTGAATGACAGTAATTAGTAGGCTGGGTGGGGGGAACATAGGGTGGAGAGGGACTCCAGCCTCCCACCAGGAGACAGAAGGGAGAGGGGATGTGGGACAGAAGAATAGATGTTCTGAGAGCAACAGAAAAATAAGGGCAGGGGTCAATCCTAAGAAACAGAAGAGTGACAAAAAAAAAAAATCAGGCACGGTGGCAGGGGTGTGGGGGTATGGGGGGGGGGCAGATTGAGGGAAGGAGAGAGAAAAAGAGGGGAGATGAGAACACTGTTTGCAAACAATGATTGTTTAATTAACAACAATGGACTAAATAGGAAACTTTTTCCAAGTGAAACAGTAACCTGTATATTAATGATGTTTTGAGGCTGGATTTCAATTAAAGAGTGTACATTTCTCAGTTTTAGTTCAATTTAGTTTTTTATCTAATATGCAAGAACAAAGACAAAAAAAGTTGATGACACAAACCCAAAACAAGAGCAAATTATTAGCAAGCCATAAAAATATGAGCCAGTGAAAAGCAGAAGGTTAAAGTGTCAGCGACACTGAGCTGCTCATAGATCTACAGTAACTCTCTGAATGTCAGGGTTGCGAGGGAAGGGTGTGAAAAACACCTTCACTCTCACAGCCTCTCCACTTCCACTGCCAGAAGACAATGACCAGACACACGCTGCATGGTGATGACGGGTGCTACAGGTGTGTGTCTGTGAAAGCGATGAAGTCTTTAATCAGGATCGTACGAGCAGATACGAGTACATATATTCACCTTAAACATACTTATCACTTTAGCCACTCTTTTTAAACATGTATGAATGTCATTGCATTGGTTTGACACAAAATATCAAACCAAGTGGCATTTAAACATTTAAAAAACATTCCATTCAAATGTTTGGCAATAGTTTTTTAAAAATGTTTTTGAAAGAAAACTCTTTTGCTCACCAAGGCTGCATTTATGCATGTTTTCTATTTAAACTATTTTAAAATGTATTTACCGGTATTCCTGTGATGGCAGAGCTGTATTTTCAGCAGTCATTACTCCAATATTTAGTGTCACATGATCCTTTAGAAATAATTCTAATATGCTGATTTGTTGTTCAAGAAATATTTGTTTCAGAAATTGTAAAAAAAATAAAAAAAATGAAATATGTGTCACGCTGCTTCATATTTTTGTGGAAACCGTAATAAATGTATAATTTATTTGAAAAATAAATATTTTGTAACAATTTCTTTACAATCACTTTTGGTTAATGTAATGCATCCTTGCAGAATGAAATTAATCTTTTTTTTTTTTTTTACAGCAGTGTACAATGTTCAAAACTAAGAGAAAAAGTATTGTTTCTGGATCATAATCATAGTAACAGTGATGAATATTTGTGGTTACAATGCTGAGAATTGACTTCATACACACAAAAAAAACGATACACCAGTTGAGGCTGTAAATAAAAGGCCCAGAGAAGTGAATTAGTCCTGAGAAAACACCCGACATATTTTGGTTTCCAATTCATTTCTATTGGATCGATATTTTCAAGGTGCAATGATATTCAATTTTAACTGTGCCCAAATACTTTTTAGAGCAATTGTTGTGTGTTGACAGAGTTCAAAATCTTTCAAGAATCTACACATCTGCAAGTTTGTTCGTTCTGTTGTGCGCTCTCAGTTTAGTTGGTTACACATTTTACAGTGTTTAACTCTATTCGGCGAAACTTCATAGATTATTTTGTAGATTACAAAACAATAATGACAATGATTCCTACATGCATGTATATGTATAGAAAAAAAGAAAAAAGGAATGGTTAAGACCGGGAAGACACTCACCTGCTGCAGGTCTGCCAGTGAGTAGAGGTGCACGTGCTGTAACAGGTATTCTCTTGGAAAGATCCTGCAGAAAAAACAAGAAAAATAACATGAAATAGCATAAAAAGCATATAAATATTACTTCAAGTCATAACTCGGCCTGATCATATCTTTAGAAAAATAACTGCAATAGCTTACACACATATACATACAAATCTATTTCAGGGGGAACGCTGGTTTCCCGCCTTTCCGCCTCTGTATCCATGACAACATGGGTCCAAATTGCTTGGAAATAGGGGTTAATTCAATTGAATTAGAAAAAGGCTGTAAAATAGGCATTTAAAAGCACTATCCCTTATTATGGGTGAAGTGGGGCGGCTCAGTCTCTCTCTCTCCATCTGGCTGGCTATTATGGCCCTCTTCACCTCTCTCCTCCCATGAGCCAACACTCGCTCTTTCCCTCTCTCATTCACCCACGCCTGCTCACATTACAAACTCAAGGGCCCACAGAATTATCCAGAAAAGAGGGGAAGGGAAAAGCAACAGGCACACTGTGAGGTGGAGAGGGAAAAAAAGAAAAAAACGATGTGCGGTTGCGAGAAGGAAATGAAACGAAAAACTGTTATTGATCCCATCTTTTACTAACTAGTCAGTCAATAACAACCACTGACAACTGACCCAAGCGAATAGGCGATTCAGTCTAATAATGTTAATGTTCCTCATTGGAGATGCATAAAACAATTAATTCAGGCACAACCTATTGGTGTAGCCACACTTTAGCGGACTACTGCTGTCTTTTTTTTTTTACCACGAAAGGCTAGAAAAAATGGATCTATTAGGTAGTTTGGCACCGGGAACCGGTGCATCTTTACTCCTGCCCACTAATAGTTCCTCCACTCCGCTTCCCCAGTGGCTTGGTTCCGTCATTAGCAGCCCGTCAGGCAGATGTTGGGAATTAGAGACAGCCTTGCAGACCACAAACACAGCTAGAGACAGGAGAGAGGGAATTTATGGCATTAAGGCATGGGAGGAAAGCATGCTGGGTAGTTTCGAGCCATATTTTAGGAGTGAATTTGGCTATTATATTATGTAGAGTCGCACATGATCTAAAAATAGGCCTATGTTGCACAAATGCACGTGTGTTTTGAGACTCGCTGGACATCGCAGTCTTCAGCTTTAGGGATTGTGGTGAACCTCCATTTTTTCATTCATTGCCATAATCTCATTGCTGGCTGAAGAGAAGCATGGCGGTACTCCAGACAGCCCTATTCACAGCTCATCCCTCAGACCTCATTAGGCCAAGCAATCATTACAGCACTAATCTTAGTCTAAACTGAGGCATGGAGGCAGGGGGTGGGATGTTTACTAAGCGGAGGATGAAATCTCTTTTCAGTTGTTTATGGAAGGCTCAAGGGTCAACAGACAAGAGTTGCAGCAGGTGTCATTAGTACAAATAGAGCTGATGACAGCAGCTTTGTTTTGGGTTTGATGTATGGCACGGCAAAAACGATACTTTATCAAGAGTTGTCAATGCGTTGTCTTAGGTTTAAGAAATATATGCATTAAAACCTTAAAGAAAGAGTGTTTAAATGTGCTGTCTTTTTGGCCATGTTGTACTGTTCTCAGAAGGGTCAGAGTATTTGTAGATGTTCTTTAAACTCGTTAATGAAAAAGAATGATGCATGATGAGTAGGGTTGGTAAATGAGATCAATGTAAAAAAAAAAGAAAAAAAGCCACCAAATGAAAACACCACTGCTAAATCTATAGTGCAAAGTATACAGCATCAGTCGCTAACGCACCTTTTGAGTGAGGTTTTACCTGCAAAGCTCTTTACTAGCTGGCCTCCGTTACACACAAACAGTGTAGTTTGACTGTTTAACAAATTACATTTAAGTCTGTTTTTTCCTAAGTAAATCAAAATCATGAAAAACTAGCAAAAAAAACAAAATTTAGTCTAACTGACTCAACACAAATGACCAGTTATTTTTAGTAATTCAAATAGAGCATGTTTGATTCCCAAACAAATGACTCTTATAAACTTTTTTTTATTTATTTTTTATTAAAAAAAAAGTGAAAAATGCATGAGTTGGTTCTTTAGTGAATTAACATACAGCTAAATGCCTCTAAAAGGCTTTTCTTTAAATGTATTTATCAAAATTATCTCATAATTTGGCAATGGAATTTATTTTTTACTAAAAAGTCATAATGGGACCATTGAGGAAGTGCAATCGACAAGAAGAATCCTAAAGAATCCTTAAATTTTGATGATAAAGAATGTTCCACTGAAGTGTTTACAGATCACTCTTGACAGATTTGCGGCCTTAGAGAGGTATGAACGCCTAATAAAGGGTCTGGAAACCACAGAGCTCACAGCTTTACATACCCACAAATCTGTGCAACAAGTGAGGTATTACTGAACATCTTAGGAAGGCTGACAAAGAAAAGATATTGCATTGACAAGATTCCATGTTCTAATGCGCTATCTTCTGTATGACAAGATAAAATCCTAACTTAATCCCTGCGGATGTGTTGTTACACTGATTCGCCTGCCTTTGTCAAGCTTGTTCAAGTCAGGACGGTGTGTGAAAAGAAACCTGCGTCTCTCTGGGTGTTCATTTACCTCTTGTCATGGTGACAGTCTATATCCTCCAGCATAAATTCAACTCTGCACATGGCAGAGCTTCATGTCTGAATCTTTTGTCATTTCTCAGGGTAAATACATTCAAGTGTTTGCAGTGCTGGTAACCAGACGATATATGACTTGTCAAACAAAAGACACCTAAATCCAGCCACCGGAATAAGAGGGAGGCAAGGATATTATAAGCAAGGCTATATGTTGATTTTGCCGTTTTCCCTCAACCGCCTATGGATAGATACTCTCTAATGGAATATGAAGCAACCTGTGATTGGTCAAAAGTAGATGAAGAAGAAAAGTCATCAGGCACCATATTTAAGTAAACAGGCTTCTTGTAGTTATTCAGAGAATTGTGCTAATTTTATACTACCAAGTATTCAAACAAGTTGAAAGACAGCATTCCATGGAATAAAATGATAAAGTTTTGAAACAACATAAGGAGCTTCATGTTTCCAGTTAAGAATTATAGTTCTTTAATGGTTCCATTAATAGTTTTTTTTTTTTGTACTTGAAAAGTGAAAAATTATGTGAATTTTTATAACAAATAATTTTTAAAGGTGGTTTGAATGCAATTCAATAATTCGCCTTGTGAAAGACATATTAGACAACAGCATTAAGCATTAAACAAAAAAAAACGCACTACACTACCGTTCAAAAGTTTTATATATTTGTACATTGTTGCAAAAAAATATACATTTCAAATAAATGCTGTTCTTTTGAACTTTCAGTTCAAAGAATCCTAAAAAATAATGGATCACAGTTTCCACTAAATATAAAACATCACACCTGTTTTCAATATTGATAATAATAAAAAAAGTTTCTTATCAGCATCAGATCAGCATATTAGAATGATTTCTGAAAGACACTGAGCTCTGGAGCTGGAGCAATGGCTGCTTAAAATATATAATTACAGGTATAGTTATTTAAAATTGTAGTATTTCAGAATTAATGCTTTAATTATTTAAATTAATTTGTGATCATATATATATGCAGCCTGGGTGAGCATAAGAGACTTCTTTCAAAACATTAGAAAACACATGTATGTGATTGATTCACCAAAAAGAACTGGGCTGCGTCTTGAGTAGGCACTTATTTTGAATAAGTAATTACATTACTACTCCGGAAGTAGCAGGTCATCCGAGTACTTTTTGCCTAATCTTTTATGAGTACAGTGAATTCCGAAATACTTATTTTGTCTCATGCTTTTCGCCTACTAAGGGAAGTATGCGATTTCGGATGCAGCCCTGGTTTATAGGAGTCATTAATTCAGGAATCGATTAGACTACACTGGCTGTCCTGTGTGGTTTTGATCCACTTCAAACGATTTTTAAAGAATTTGCTCAAGAATCAGACAATACCAATTGCACTGTATGCTTATGATTCACTAAAAAGATCTGGCTCATAATAGTCATTCGCTTGGAAAATGGACAATACTGGTCATGTTGTATGTTGCACACTGTGGATCCAGTGGCAGTGTTGCAGAATAGTAGAGGAGATCAGAACTGGTTCTTATTTCCCAAGCCTAGACACGAGGGAGAACTATTGAAAGGTAAAGACTAAAGGTAGTAAAGCGTGTGCGTGGATGCCCCTGCAGTTCAATGAGGTGCATTAGGTGTGGACTGTGACAGCTCTCCCCCTTCTCTCAATGGCTTAGTGTAAACACTTGTGGGCCTCTTCACAACCGCTGATGAGCGACCGGGCTGGGCGATGAATGGCTAAGGTAATATTTTAGCGCCACCGCCCTCATCAATCCTACACTGTTTGGAAAAGCGAAGCATTAGCCTGATGCCTGCTAATAGCCTGGCCATAAACACTAGCCCTCTAGCGCTGCCTCCTGCTAGGGTCACCACTGCTACACCCCGTAAACACAGCGGCCAGATAAAGTCACCGCTCGGTAGGCAGCTGGGACCGCTCCAAGGAGATGAACCTCGGAGAGGATATTCAGTTCAAGCTGAGGTTCCTTTTTGCAAGAGCCCTCACGCCTGCACTTCAAACGGCCATCCTGTTTCTACGTCACCATGGAGTTCAAAGGAGCGAATACATAGGAAAGGGTACTAGCCCATTCAATAATTCAAAACAACAAACAGTGTTCTGAACATGTAGCTAAGAGTGCATTAGCAACAGCATTAAGTCAACATTTGAAGTTTTTTTTATGGACGTTTTTGTATGCCATACTTGATTTCAATAGGGAAAAGAAAGAATAAGATGGAAATTAGTTTACCACAAAAAGAGCTCAATGTCTATCTGAGGATATGTTTCATGGGCACTAGGAGAAATCAACTGCAGATTCCTCTTAAAGGGATAGTTCACACACAAATAAAGCTTTGGTGATCATTTGCACACCAAACACACGTTATAAACTTTCTTTGACTTTCTTCTGTCGAACGCAAAAGAAGATATTTTGAAGAATGTCGCAGCGTTTCATATATAATATATAATAATAAAGATTGTGATGCAGGCTTAGAGGAACCACACTAAAGTAAATGATTGCGAAATTTACAGTAGATTTTTGGGTGAAACATCTAAACTTCCAGTTAACCCGAATTTCAGTAAACAGTTATCTTTTTCTGATGATTAACTGTTAGTATAAAAGGAGCTGATCCATTTGTTGGGGAGACGCTGGTGGTAGCTTTCCATTGTGTGATATTTCATCACAGAGCTGTACATGCTTTCGTCTCCTATGGTGTGAATGTTTAAGGCCTCTTAGCGCAATCTCATGGTCTCCACACTGACCCTGGTAAGAGCACAAAGCATTCATCACATAGACAAGCCTTTTAGTGCAGAAACCTTTGCATAAACACAGCTCCTTCACATTCCCGCTGAACATGGACCTTAGAAATCCACGAAAGATCTGCTTATTCCCAAAAACCCAAATGCATTCCTTGAAGTAGCATTACAAATTCATACTTTGTCAGTGCTACATGCTAAATACATGTATTACGATGAATCTCTCTCTCTATTGTACACATTTGCAGGGTAACAAACCAGATGCTACCAGCAGCAGTCAACCACTATTTTATGTGCCTTGGAAGACTCTACAAATATTTATCACAGTAATGTAGCCTACATCAGATGATTAATGAAGATGCTATTATCGTGAAAAAGGAAGCTATTACAAGTAGGTGTTTATTATTCAAATATAGGATAATGTCCTGTTTGAAACAAAATACGTTTTTCCACAATATATATTCACTTCTAGTCCTATCTTACAAATCTGGAAACAGAGAGAGGAAAATCTCAGTGTGTATTCCAGCTAGGCTAAATCAAACACTGTTATCAGAATCACTGGGCTACTACAACCAGGGAATATTTATACACTCATGCACTGATATCAATGAAGTATATTTATGAACTTAATCTTATCTTACTGACTTTAGAACTCCACCAGCTGTTTGGATGTCACTAACAACAATATAATCTCTTGTGTTGGTTCTTAGAGAAAAAAAACACCATATAGGCGTAGATGAAACAACCGATCACTTCTACAGTCTCCACAGTGAGTTTTGCTCTTGCTCCATGGTCATGTGTTTTATATATAAATTAGTCACAATAATTAGCCTTTGCACATGTTATTTCATTTGCATATGATTCAAGTTATTGCAACCCCGTTTTCAATAGGCGAGAACCCATTTAAGATCAATTTCATAACATTTGCATAAACATTCATAGACCACTGAACCTGTCCTTTTTTTAAGCAGAAGTTGCCATTAAACTCTCACCTTGACACTTTCCCAGACGACCTACAAGAAAACATTTATTTAAAAACTGCAGCAAATGACTGTTTGTTTAAAGGAAACTAAGAAACACTACTCCAGTTGTGGTCAACCAATCTCAATAAGGCCAAAAAATAAAATAAAATAAAACAAGCTTATTATATAGGAAGTTTATTTATACAGCACATTTAATACACAGTGGTAAACATCATAAGAATTAAAAACGTAAGAAATAAAAATTTTATTAAATGTATTAAAAGCAAAATAAAAGTGATTGTTGACTTTAAAAAAAGTTTTTTAAATAAATATGTAATATTTATAATGCATTTAATTTCAGCAATTTTTAGCACATGACTCATTGAATTGTGTGATATCAATAGTCACACTGGCAACTGAAACATCCTTTTTGGTTGATCACTATACACTCTTAAAAATAAAGATTTATTGACATTGATGGTTCCATAAACAACCTTTAACATAACATTGCACAAAAGGTTCTTCAGAATGGATAAATATTCTTTGATTAAAAAAGTTTTTCTTCACACTTAGAAAATTTGCTTTTAATAACTGTTTACTGAAAGGTTCTTTAGGGAACCAAAAATGGCTTCTATGTCATCGCTACATAAACCCCCTTTTGTGCAGTAACTGACATTTTTAATAATCTGCTGTTTCGGTACCCACAGTATTAATAAAGCAAAACGGAGTTGGTAAACAAAATGTTGTTGATTCAAACAACAAAAGACGGTCCATGTCAGATATGCGCTATCAAAATATACCATTTTGTCATTTTTAATCTGTTTTCCTCTTACTTTCCCTATCTTTCCTCTTCCTGCTATCTGGCATAGCTCACCTGCGGCGGAGGTCTTCTGCCACTGTGGCCCGGCAGCTGAAGAGGTAGGCCCTGAGAGACTGGAGCTGCTGTCTCAGTTTGAGAACGGCCGCCAGCGCCTCGCAATGCTCATACAGACACGGGTTCAACTGCTGGACGTCTAACAATGGCTCCTCATAAACAAACTCCAGAAACTCCTTCGCTTGTTTCGATACCTGAACCACAATGTCAACAATGTTGTTACTTGTAATCACTTTTAGCTTTTGATAGATGTCTTGAGTCTTGAGCTGATTTCTAAACTCAAATGCACCAAGGAAACGTATAGAATTATTAACGATATTAAAGATATGGATTGGGTAAATAGGTCTGTACACATACCTTGTGTTTATTAGTGTCCCAATTGTGCAGTAGACGAGCAGGTATGAGGAAGAGGTTGTCCTGGTGACAACTTGGGCAGTAGTACCAGCCACTGTAAGAGCAAACTTTAGCTTTGCCCCGTGACAGACCCACTGGCCTCTGACACCCTGGATGGAAAAACAAAGCAACAATAAAAAGGAGGAACCTCAAACACACAAATCAAACCTGGGACGGGAGAGATCAAGTCTGGGTTAATGACAATGTTCATGACTATCTAATCTACTGATGAGGGCACGACCCTGTTAAAATCTGACAATCATTAGTGGAAGGTGATCAATCTGTTTGGGTAATGCGCTGATATGTCAAGGTTTACAACACAACCCTGGTTAAACACAGATAAATATTACAGATAATCCAGAAATTTTTAAAGATTTATACTACACAAAAGCCAGCGATTGAGTCACTGATCTAAAAACCATAACTAAAAAGGTGGTTTTACCTGTCCAGACACAACAGAAAGAATCCAAATGCTTCTTAGTAGTGAACAGGTACAAATACCGAGCACATTTAATGCGAGATATCTCCTGAAAGTACTTTGCTTTGTCTTTTAAATGTCTTGTTCAAGTTGTCTTCAAACAGTCGGGCGGCACTCTACCAAAGGGCTTATCCCGAAGGAACCAAAACAGGTGATTGTGAACATGGCAGGTGTCCCTTATCCTAGCCATCTTGGAGAACCAGAGCCGGGACAGTGAGGACGTTCAAAGAATAAAAAGAGAGAATGAAAGGAACAGGCACAGACGGATATGGACTAACAATCTTTTCAGTGGAGCGTAGCGTTAGCTATACACTTCATAGGGAGAAGAAATGTGGACAAGATGGGAGGTAGGATAGAGAGGACAAAAACAAGTCAGAAAACACAGTCTCTAAAAGAGGGAGGCAGAATGTTATCGCTACAAATATCTGTAGAGGGAGACACTGATTACGGTGTTTACAGGCAATGCTGTAGGTCTATTTTTGAAGCATTGTTAGCCGACTGAAAAGGGCCAAGCCGAAAACAGTGATGAAGTATGTGCATCTGTACGTGACTGTAAGCAGAATTACATCATTACCACCAGATTCAAAAGAGTCAGTTGTTCACTCATAAATGGCAATTCTGTTATCATTTATTCAGCCTCATGTCATTCCAGACCTGTAATAGGTCCTTTCTTCGGTGGAGCTCAAAAGGAGATGTTTAGCAGAATGCTCATACAGTTATTTCCATAAAAATAACAGTAAATGGGTACACAAGCTGTGGAGCTTCAAAACCACAAAAAAACTAAAGTAACTCACATAAGAGTGAACATTAACAAGTGATAAAACATTTTTTGTATGTGTTGTTTTATGTGAATTACTTTAGTTATTTTGTGGCTTTGTGGAACGGTAATATGTATACTACCATATAATAATATGAGGAAGACATTAACATTTTAATGTTAGAACATTTTAAAGAGAACTGTGTTAGTGGTTTTTGATGCATAATAAAAAAAATACAAATAAAAAAAGACTGGCCAAAAATTATTCTGTGAAATGTTATTCTGTGACTCTTGACTTGCACAATACGTTGCCAAGAAATACAGCCATATTGGACCAAGAAAAGAAAATTCACTCTATTCCATTTCCAAACCTATACGTAATGGGTTGTTCTAGCTGAGGTTAGGCGCTAGCATCATGCGCTGCACTGTGCTGCCAATGTAAACTTGAGGTTTTTAGGGGCAGGGACCCCAGACTATAAAAAGTCAGAGGTGGTGTCCCCCATGCCACAGCTGATGGGCGCCTGATATTTGGGCTGAACCACAGACCAAGCAGCAGGGTGTCGTGTGTCAGAGCTGCCTTGTAATCAGCATACATGCAGAGAGTAAACCCACAAATACCACCCTTTTCCAAAAATAGCACATCGTTGTACACCGCTCATGCTACGGAGACTATTATTAAGAGAGAGCTAGTTGAGGCTGGGCTTTACAGCAAAAGGAAAACAAAAATTTTACAAAAATTAAAAGAAGCAGTGACTCAAAACTTGTCGACAATGTTTCTGTGTGCATTACGCCGGCTTCCAAAGCATAGTTTCTGTATAACCTCATGGAAGAAACAGCAGCTAACAACTCAAGTCACATGCTGTGGAATAAAACAAAAAAGAGAGTATATGGATAATATGTAAATTCGAGCTAGTAGTCAAGCTTTAGTCTTCATCTTTACACAATACGTAAAATTTAACTGAAAAAAAAAAAACAAGTTAATACAAACCGTGCATCAGCCAATTGTAGTCTGACTGTAGAGTATATGCTGGTCAAAGCAAAGCTACAATAGGTCTGTTAGCCCGACTTATGCAAATATTACTTTGATTAAGTTCAAAGTATAAGTCGGTTTTTGTGTGTATGCTAGGGTATCCATAGAGTGTGCATGATACTAATTGTATTATCATCACAGCATAGTAACGTTACGCACGTCAGATATTTCAGTAACACTTTACAATAAGGTTTCATTAGTTAACATGAACTTTACAGCATTTATTAATCTTACTTAATGTTAATTGTTGACATTTACTAATACATGATTAAAATACTTAATGCACTGTGAACTAACATGAGCAACTGTGTTTGTATTAATCAACGTTAACAAAGATTAATACATACGGTAACAAATGTATAGCTTATTGCTAGATCATGTTAGTTTCAAATGTTAACAAATGAGACCTTATTTTAAAGTGTTACCGATTTTTCTAACCACGCGTACAACGTCTGATCAGCTCATACATGCGCATTGAGTCCTTGTTCAGTGTATATAGCGCAGACACTGAACAAGGACATTCTAGTGCTATCTTTCACGCGCTATTAAATGGAGTCTACTTGTGCGTTTGACTGTACACATAGGCTACGCTAAGTGCAAGCATACAAACTACAGTTACTTTGGGCTTTACTGTGATATTTTAAAAATAATTATCACATATTAAACATACTAAAACTGAACTTTTATTGCATGTTAACATAGTGCCAACACAATTATTAACATGTCCAGCTTTCTAGCAAATGGTCTGATTAATTTACACCAAGCCTGTTGGGCTAAAGAGATACTGGACAGTGGCCAGAGTGCATGTAACTTCTGAGAAGGAGTTGGCCGCTTGAAAACCGCAGGCTCTGTGTATTGTGGACATCACAGTCTGTGCCAGTAAAACACAGCCCCACGCATGAGTTCCCACATACATTCAAACACACAAGGTGCCAGTTTGCACAGCACAGCCAGACAGACAGTACAGAATATATCCCAAAGTACGCCATTCTGGGTACAGTGATGTCTGTGGACATAAAAAAAAACAGGGCCAATTGAAGCCTCTGATACATTCTAGCAGGTTGGAACTGCGGTCCTGAAGCACACGTGGCGCTTATTCAATTACATGAATTGAATACGGTTCTCAACATTTCTCAATCTCATAGCCAAGCATAAGTGGAGGGGAACGGCAAGTTCTTTGCACAAAAAAAGTGGGGCCAACCTGAGACTGTGGGAAAGACAGAGAGCCATGCCAAACAAGAGTCGTTTGATGTGTTCAATGCATGACTGTCCGCAAGATTCCCCTCTTTCATTTTCAGCAGCACCCTGTTGTCCTAAAACGACAACTATCTGCAGGGAAAAAAAGAGGTGAAGTGGGGTGCTCTGAGGTCCCACTTGCACAATGGTTTTCTAGTAGAATAAACGTGACAGATCTGGAGGAGGTGTTCGGTCCTTCAGTGCGGGAAAGGTCTTGCTGTTTTCTAGCTGCAAAGGCTGTGACTCGCGCCACTTTCAAGCAGCCCGCCGAGTTCCATGGGACAAGAACTCCAGGGTGGGGCTTTGTGGCTCCATAAGCGTGAAAGAAGACAAGGCCCCAGCTTTGATGTCCCCTATTCAAGCTGACATCCACTTCAAAAAAAAAAAGATGGCATAAGGTTGTGCGTGCGTAAGTGTGCTCACACATGTGTTTGCTTGAGACAGATGCACTGCCCATCTTTTTGATGTAAACAGCAGTCCGTTGGACCCCATTCTCTCCACCTGACCCTGCACTCCCTCTTTCCCAACTACAGCTGGATCTTCCCATTTGATCTGCTGTCCTTATACGCGCTACAGGATACTTTAGTGGAAATGTGTGGAAAAAAGCCCAAGCTGGGTTCAAGCAAACTATGTGATTTGGCTTGAGAAAAAGTGTGTAAGTGTGTGTGTGTGTGTGTGTGTGTGTGTGTGTGTGTGTGTGTGAGAGAAAGGAAGGTAAGAGGACAGGTCTCTTCTTCTGCTTCAAATGGACGACATGCATGACCCTCTTAAACAAAGTCCTGTTATTCTGTCTGCCGATTGATTTGAATAGAGTTTGCTCATTGAGTGTATATCAGCAGTGTTTTGACAGGAGAAGAGCTAGAGTGAACTGGACAACCTGGGTTGGTCTCAAGACATACCTACACTCATTTAATGAACAATCCAATAAAGCACTGAAGAAAAACTAAAAACTTAGATAACCACAATGATATATTATTTATACACACTACCATTTAAAATTATAAGGTCAGAGATTTTGTTTTGTGATCCTGAGGACTTAAGTAATGGCTGCTGAAAATTCTTTGCTAAAAAAAAATGCCATGAGACGAATAAAATGCATAAAATATATTAAACTAGAAAATAGTTTGAATTGCAGAATTCACGATGTATTGCAATCATGAAATAATAAAAATGTAGTAATCCGTATTCATACTATCAGAACAAATATTCACACCTCTGGTCAACCACTTAATATTAATTTTCTGAAGAAAAGGAACAATGACTGATTTTTAAAGCATGCGTTATCACATTAGACATCTAGCATTAATGCTCTTCCTTCTTGGGGCAAGAAAGAACCAAAATCTTAACAGAAACAATAGATGGTATAAGTTTGAAATGTATTTAATTAAAGGCAGGGATGAGTATTCCTTCTTTTCTATTGTTGCATTTCAAAAGTTCTTCTCCTCTTTAGGATCTTCAAGTCATCTTTAAGTAATGTGAATGCATCACAACCCCTTTCAATAACCCACACATAGGACTTGGGTTAGCTGGCAGAACCTTTTGTGGATGCGGGGCCAAGAGGTATTGCGAAGTGAACAAATGACTGAGAACTAAACAGAGCATAATAAAAGACTGCAACAGTAATGAGACAAAACTCCAACCTCACAATGAACCCTCATAATGAAGAGCCACTACCACATCCAATCATCAACCCAGACCGGGTACGTTGTCTTTTGAATCTACCCTGCATTGGATCCGTTCTCTCATACACTAGATACAATCCTCTTAGGGCACATGTATATAGATAGAACACATTCTTGAATTTGAGAAAAAAAACTATAGAATGGAATAGACAGTAGAACAAGGCCCATTTCTTAAAAAACGCTACTACCAACAATGCACCCGTCTCACCACCAACATTTTCTGATTGGCCCATCATTTTAAAACCAATGCTGCTTTGATGTGAATAATCTGGTCCAAATGTGAAATGACAAATCACAGTTTTTGTTTTTATGTGACATTTTGGGTGCAGTTATGGTTAAGGTTAACATTTGAGAAAGATACCAATCGAGGTGTATTTAGAGTGTAGTTCTGTAGTTAAAATTACAAACACACATCACAAATGTCAAAAGTAATATAGTGTTGATAAAGCAAAGAAAAGTGTGCAAGCATCTGTGTTTAAAAAAAAAAAGTCATAAAAGTGTTTTTGTGTGACAAAAATATACGTGTGAGAGAGAGAGAGAAAGAGAGAGAGAGAGAGAGCGAGAGAGAGAGAGAGAGAGAGAGTGAACGCGAGAGAGAGAGGCTGCTGAGAGCAGGGACGTACCCAGCTGTTCTGTTCTTTTTAGGCTGACACGTCCCATTCAAAAAAATCTCTTTCGTGGCCCTGAATCAAACAATTAGCTTCCGCACAGAACGCAGAATCCAGGGAGCCTTTGATTCTAAAAGGGGATTTTTTCCGCTTTATATGGGCCAATTATCGTCAGGTGCCTGCTGTCCTTGTTCGGTGAGGCTTTCAAATATCCCGCATTAAAAAGCTGGTTGTTACAACCACAGAGGAAAGCGATTCATTCATATCCACTTCAAGGGGGGAAATTTCACACCAGAAAAAGAAAGACAGAGATTCTACAATATGACATACTGTAAATGCTCAGATATCTACCTGGCCTTGAAGGCCACTAAAGCAAAGCCACAGACATCAACATAATCAAACCGCATTTGGACTGGAGAGATGACACTCAAATTACAGACCAGGGTTGGCTTTGTATAAAGGTTGCAAGCTTGTTTGAATGACCATATCATGTGGCCTATGTTGAAAAATGGGGCATTTGGTTTGAAACAAGAATTATTTAGTGAGTGGAACATCTATTTCTTTGAGGGTTGAGTGAACTTGCTGAATCATTTGACTTATGGAAAAAGGCTGAAGTTCATACAGTCATGGCCTTATCGAAAGGCAAAAATCAAAGTTAAGGAGTCGATATGAGCTGGCAGCCTTAGACCTGTGATGTCAGATCCAGATCTAAGAATAGAAAAAGTGACATTGCAAAAAGAGAAATATAACACAATGATCATGATTTTAGCTCTGTTTACACCTGACATTAACATTTGTCACGAGTGATGCGACCACAAGCGGCCAGCCCGAGACACATTGCTTATTATACCTGGTATGTAAATGCATATCAAATGTGTCTCGTGACCACTTGTTAAAGGGATACTCTACCGTTTTTTCATATTAAACTATTTTATTCCCTTAACTAAGACGAGTTGATACATACCTCTCTTGTCTCAGTGCGTGCACTTAATCGCTCTGGTGCGCCGCGACACTTTGATAGCACAGTTCATTCAATAGGGGCCAAGCAGAGAAGCTACCAAACACCTCCAAGTTTTCCCTATTTAAATACAGTTACTCGAGTAGTGTAATTCGACCTAGGACGGTGACGCAAAACAAAACGTTGCACTTTTCTAAGCGTGTAAAATGGATAACTATATTGTATGGGACGAGAGAGGTATGTATCAACTCGTCTTAGTTAAGGGAATAACATAATTTAATATGAAAAAACGGTAGAGTATCCCTTTAACAGATTTCAATAAGGAGGTTTCTAATTTCATGACTATATACAGCATTTATAACGTGGGCCAAATGTGACACAAATGTGACACACAAGAAATTGATGAATTAATGGATTTAAAAAAAGACTTTTAATTTAAAATAGAGATACAGCAGTGAGGCAATCACCCATTGCTAAAAAAGAAATGTATTTTTATAATTAAAAACAATCCATTAAAAAAAGCCATGGGTAAATGAGCAAATTGAAAATACAATAGGCCTATTTAATGTGTCAAATAATAAATATTCATTAAATATAAGCACATTTATGGAATATTAAAGAGCTTGTTATTTAAATATGTCTATTAATTAATTAGCCTACAATAAAGTTAATTTAATTTGTGATGTGTGTAAAAACTAAGAAGTGAATTGTCTTGCTTTTCCCATTTTATCATCACTGTACATGTTGGTTTCAATTAACTTTTAGGTACATTTATTGATCTGCTCTTTAGATTTATCACATTTGGGCCCCCAACAAAAAACTGTGATCAACACTAATTATGCAGGCATGCTTGTGCCACAACGGATACAAATGAATGCGCAATAAGTGAAGAATTCCTTCCCATTAATTTTAATGATGATGAACCAAACCTATTATTAAACCAAAAAGCTATTACAATATGAGGAAATGTTGAAAGCGTATTAGAGAGGTGGTCACCTGCACATCGGAAGCTCTGAGCGGTGAGACCCTTTTCTACAGCCAGACAGGTAAGGATGCTGAGAAAGCTAGTGGTGACGGACTGTCGTTTAGCTCTCTGGGCTTCCCTGTGCCGTCGCTCCCTGACCGGCTTACTCCTCATCAGCACTCCGCTGGGGACTTGACTATTCTCACACTGTGGCCGCTGAGCCGTCACAGCTGTTCTTAGGGCCTCCACCCAGTCTTGAGTTTTGGACTCACTCTCTGCCCGCAAGCGCAGCACATCATCAGGGAAGACCGCCTGGAAGCGGGAGTTAGAGCCTCCGTCTTCATCATCCCGCTGCACAGCCAGACAGCAAGCCAGCCGGTACCGCAGCACTGGCTCCGACACAGGGCCTCTTCCCTCGGTCGGGAAGGCTTGCAGCTCGGTGCGGCTCAGTACAAACGTGAAGGCCCTCCAGTTGTTGAGGTCAGTGAGTTGGTGCAGAAGGCCAGCTTTAAGAACATCGGCACAGTGCTGGGTGAACAGTGGTAGGGCCGTGGGACGTACCAGCGGTCGAGGGACTGGCAAGTTCGCTGCGTCTGGATCGGGTTCGTGGGGGATAGGTGCCGGCTCCCCTTTGCGATGGGCTGCACGGGCGGCCAAGACGCGTTCCCAGAGGAGTCTACGCCACTCCAGTGCCTCCCACTGGCACGGTGCGCGTAATTGCACACGGGTGCTGTTAAAGAAGACGGCCTGCAGCACACGTCCATCCTGCGTCTGGGGAGCACTCACCCCTTGGCAGTGGGACAGCGAGAGGGCGGCACATAGCTGCTGGTTGCCGCTGCTGTCCAGGCTGTAGAGACGCAGCTCACAGGGCGTAAGCTCCACATGACAGGCGGTCCAGCGTCCCCACGGTCCCTCTCTCTGTTCTAGCGTTCCCTGCTTCACCAGGTTTGGGCTGCTCTCCTTATGAGCTGGAAAAGAAAAGTCAGAAAAAGCACCTTTAATACAAATAACAAACTACAAACTAAAAATGTCTCTAAATAACTATACAATTTAATATGAATATTAGGCATTTGGCTGCACTGTGTCAAGCCAATGGCAGACCTATGATTGCACAGGACAATTTGAGGCAATATTGTGGATCCAATACTTTCTGGAGACTTGCACTACGCAAACAAGACTTTTGATTTCTTGATTCTTTTATAACAATTACATAATTAAATGGAAAGAATTTGATTTGTTTATTTGGATCCCCATATCCAAAAGTCATTAGCCTTTTGGATCCCCATTACTCTTCCTGGGGTCCGACAAGTAAAAATAGAAAATTACATTAATCAACAATACAATAATTAAACTTATTGATATAATTTTCCTTTTCATGTAGAAGAGTAATGCCAACATTACTTTAACTAGCAACTGCATTTTGTCCAACTCACATTTCTCAAATTATAGTCAGATTTCTATAGTCAGAGAACTATAGAGAGAAAAAAAAAAAAAAAACAGCCAATTTACCAACCCAAAAATGGCAAAATAGCCCAAATAAATGAGAAGCAATATTAAAAAAAACAATAAAAACCCCAAAAAGGATTACATTTCTCAAAAGACTTTAGCTAAAATATGAAATTATTAAATCTGTAATTTTAGCCAATTTACCATCAAACGATGTCCAAATAAATTAGAAAGTTTTTTTCACATGTTAATGTAAAAGTTAATGTTAAAAAAGAAGACATTTTTGAACATTACATTGCTCAGAGAACAAAAAAACAAACAAACAAAAAAAAGCCACAATTTTGGCAATTTTTACTGAGGTTGTGAGAAAATCGTCAAATTAAAGGCATGAATGTGAAACACACTAGTAGTCACTGGAAGAATATTGTCCTGTCCGAAAATGGCTATATGGTAATATTATTAATTAATTTTTCCTTTTAAAAGCTCATCATGCTGGCACCTCCTTCAGTGGAACCAGTCCCCTCCTCTCTCATGTTACTCTTGAGCTCTGCGTGAGAGATGTTCGCATCATCCATGATGGATGCTATTATGCTACGTGATAGCAGTCTATCCAGCCACCGCAAAGCAGGAAGAACCATTATTGTGTGTTGAGCTGCTGTGCAAACAAAACGGCAAATAGTGACCCCTAATCTTTGGCACTCCTTTTCAGTCCTTCCTTTTTCACTCCATTTCTTTCATATACTCCCTTCTTTATCTCCTTTCCTCTCTTGGTCCACAACACTCCTCATCCTTACACTTCCTTGGCTGGAAACTGCCCGTTTTCCTCTCAACCATCGGGAACCTGCTGTGTGCCCTTCTGGGCCTGGCCAGACCAATAGAAACAGACAGAGGCCAAGAGGAGGGTAAATTAAAAGCAAATGCCCTTGTATTGTTTTCTTTAAGTCTTATCTCAAACGTACCAGTCAAAACTGGACCTTCCATAACATCTGTAACTTATAACGGACAATCCCCTCCCACTTTCTGCTGATAAACTGTGAGCTCTGAAGGTTGGGTTACTTTGAGTAGCAGCAAAAGCTGCGACAGCTGACGTGCTTTGGGCCTCTGGAGTGCTGTTGTGGGGACTCCTTGCACTCAGAGGTCTTCAAAGGTGCATAGTTTGCAGCTATGGAAAGAGTCACAACTAATTTCACAGCAGAGAGGACATGAGGCGTGCTGACATGACCCAATTAGCGAGCTGGTGCAAAGCCAGTAGGCCTGCAGAGCCTGAACCTTTCCAAGACCGTTCCCTCTGGAAGTTACTAAAACACCTATTTGAGAGAGACTGGCGAAAAAAAACATACTAGTGATGCTATACCACTCACAGATGGGCACGAGGGAAACAGTCATCAGTAATGACTCAGAGCCGGAAGGGGAAAAAGCAGACAGAATGGAACAGAAAGGATCTGAGTGTATCCCAAAAGTAATCTGGACAATTTTAAGATACAAAAAATATCCACCAGTAAATAGCCTACATTGCTAGAAAAAATATATATTTCAAATAAATGCTGTTGTTGCGAAGTTTCTATTAATCAAAAATGTCTATTAATCAGAAAAAAAATCTTCACAGTTTCGAGAAAAATATTAAGCAGCACACCTGTTTTCAACACTGATAATAAAAAATGTTTCTTGAGGACCAAACCAGCAGAATTCTGAGGGATCTAAAGACTAGAATAAATGGCTGCTGAAAATGTATCAATGGCATCACAGAAATAAACAAAACTTTTAAATATATTAAAATATTTAATGAGATTTCACAATATTACAATCTCTGAAACTAACATATTAACTAAAAATAAATGGTAGTATGCCTACACAGTGATGGGTTAATTTGGTTTAGTTTGACATAACAGACCAAAGCAATCAAGCAATCTTGATTGACTACCTGATCTTTTAACCAGAACCCCTGCAATTTGCTTTAGATTGCGATTTCAGCATATATCTAATTTAAGATCTATAACTGTATTCAACTAACAATAAAATTGTACTGCTTGAGGTCCAATAAACATGCAAATGAGTAAGCACGATTCGTTTCAGACCTGCTGTAATCAAAGAGAAAGCAACACATGGAAGAGTGAGTCACATCATAACATGACATCATGACAAACAACTTAGCAACCTACTTAGCACTTCAATTAAAGACAACTAGGCTAGTAAGTTCTGTTGCACTGACCCTTTGCTGCTTAAATTTCTGTAGAGACCATGATAGACTTTTTTTTCTTTTCTCAGGATTCTTTAATGAACAGAAATGATTAGCCTAAAATAGAAAGTTCAAAAGAACAGCCTTTATTTAAAATAGAAATCTTTTGTGACATTATAAATGCATTTACTGTCATTTTTGAGCAATTTAATGCTGAATAAAAGTATTCATTTCTTTAAAAAAATATATATTTTTGTAATCCGTTCCCAAACGTTTGAATAATTTAAAAATGTAAAATGTCTTTAAAAAGGTTTCTTCAATAAAAAAAAAAAAACTTCATTTAAATTAAGTTGAATCGAAGGCCAGTCAAACAAGACATTGAAAAATGGGTGCAAACAAAGCAGACTAAATTGAAATTGACGCTTGTAATGAACTACAGAGCCAAGTCAAGCATAGCGCAAACACTGAGACCTGTGCAGTGAAGAGTGTATGGGTTTCTCCAGTCTTAATCAGTAGATCTATCAGAATTAGAAATTGGGTGGGTTGCCAATATCTTAATGTCACCTAGGATTCAATCTCAGTCACTGAAGAAACGGTGGGCATTCGAGCATGGAACTTGCTTCTATTTCCAGTTGCTCCCTTTGGCACATTTTGCTGTAATTAACAATTTGCCCCATTAAGTTTTAATACGGAAGCAAGGACAGCCAAGAGGATTGGTATCACCTGCCGATTTGCAAAACCTAGTACTGATTTATTGGATGTAGAAATAAATCAGCCTTTTCGAAATGAGTTAATATAAAATTAAACCAGACTACACTGGATATAAAAAGCTTTAAAACAAAGTGACCATTTATATTAGTGAACGTGTATTTTATTACATCATAGTTGCATGTTAATCATAATATGCCTCTGGGTTTATACTGTTCTTGTTCTGGTATGACCTTGTCTAAATAAACCCTTCAGTAGAAAACACAACAAACAAACTCATTGAACCCCCTCGACATAAAAGGACGTGATTCCTGCAAAGAGCGCAGGTGAGCGGTGTTGACAGAGACACAACAAATCACAGGTGTGAGGAGATAAAAGCTACAACATCACATGATGACATTTTAATAAAGTGTACAAAGTGATGAAAAACAAGGTCATTTGAGCAAGTGAATAGTCTTTTGATGGATAACAGCTGTAATAATAATACCATCTAAACAGATGTGACACGATAAAGTGCTAATCGATCAAAGTTGAGAGTTTGTTCCGTGTTGAGCTTTTGTCCTAACCAGCCACAACAAGTGACAAGTGGGACAGTGAAATCTCATTGGTCCAAAATCCCACTTGACGCAACCGTGGCATAGGCTATACAGCACAACATTCAAGTTCCGGAACTAGTAAATATCCCATTCACTTTCTCCACAGGGGAACTGATTTTAAATGACAACTTGTAAACCTTTAAAGACAAAGCTACTGTCAGCTATGAGGTTGTTAATCAACGGTATATCCTTTTGATGAAGCCATCAGCCTGTGTTCTTTCAACTCAATTTTTAAATAATTGTGTTTAACAGTGGAATGCCTGGTCAAAACTACATTACCCATGATTCTGCAATAAATAAAAAATCTAATTTATTGCATTTATAGGAATTGTAGTTCTTTCCATAATTAAAGCTGCTAAGTATACAGTCTTGTACCTTAAGTCTTTTTTCCCCAAATGCTTTTTTGGTTAAAATCATTTAATGTGATGATTCACTTTGCAGCTGGTTGATTTCATGGCTTATAACTGCACAACAATCTTTTAAGATGCGATTTGTTTAACTTGTTGCATCTCTGCACTACACATCAATTCCAATTAAATGTAAATGATAATTGTAGTTTAATTCTTTCTTACCATCTCTGTAGTCGTTCAGTGCCATGTTCTTGAGGGTATTTTTGTCAATGGCTGGAATGCCATTATCGGTGTAAGTGCGGTTGTTGACGTCTGAACGGGAGCGGTTGTGGCCACGTTTGAAGCCGCCATTGGATGTATTGGTGGTTGAGTTCGCATCTTTGGCATGCGCCGCTAAATCATTGGTGGATCGTGCCCGGTTTCTTTTTCCATGTCGTAGGCCAAGCACGCTGAAGGATGTCTGCTCTGCCCAGGCCATATTGCCTGGTGATATCTCCGACTGCTTTCCTGTCAGTAGCCCCCACACGCCACTGGAATTCAACTTGTCCATGGTGGACGCCTCTTTAAGCTTGGGCGGACGTACCTGGCCATCCCCTTGATTGTCAGCGAGGCAGTGCAGGTAATCCTCAGTGGCCTCGAGGGCAGGGCTAATGTCCTCGACCTCCAGACCCTCCATCACCTCAACAGTTTTGGCGTCACAGAAGCGGAGGGGTGGGGCAAATGGACCGATTCCTTACGTGTGCGAGGGTAGATAGGGCAGGATAGAGAAGCCTCAAGGCACCGCAGACGGAACATCTGCTGTCTGAACCCAAAAGGAGCGTTGCAAAACAGATGGTACACAAAGGCCTGAACCCCTTCCAGTACTGTCACTTTATCTGCCAACGTTGTTAATCAAGCACCTAATGAGAACTGACCGCTGTGCCAGATATCAGTATCACCACTGGGTAAGGTGAGGTCAGCAGACCCTGAGTGTAAACTCAGAGCTGTCTAGAACAGGTGTTGCCTCATTCAGACGAGTTCCTCAATTAAATCACTGCAGTCAGTAAGGCGTTGATTCAGTGAGTGATAAATCCAAGGTGGCACCAGGACGTCCTTCCCCAGGGCCAGACATCCTAAATTTAAACAAACAAGAAAGAAAAGCACAATACGGTCAGTATTTATATGGACAGCTGATGTTCTATTGATGAGCCTTTGAGCAAAAAGTATAACATAAGGAATTGTACAACAGTTGAGCCCCAACTAGATTTTTCTGACAAACCAAGCTCTTTCCCAAACCCTAGTGAGCTTCCTTACAGTCTACCACCTATATAGACATTTGTATTTACTGTATTTACACTCATGGCATAATCATAACAAGACATTCATGGTCATTTTTACAATACTACCTTAGCACCATGGAATCCGTTCAACAGGCTACCTTATGTTCCAGAGTTCTTTCTTGTATTTTTCATTTCACATAGTTATGCAGCCTCTCCTCATCTTACTCATGTCTACATCCTCCCGCACTAACATTGATTTCCTCTGCACTCTGGCTCAGTGTCTTTCACTTTCTTTGAACCATCAATTATTAAAAAGACCATTACATCATCTCAGAGAAGAGACTCACCAGACCAGACCCATGAGAATAAATGGAAAAACAACAACAGACATATAATCCAGACCAACAGACAGCTGTGCAAATGGGTGATTTCTTTTGGTTTAAAACTCACCAACAAAACAAGCAAATCTTCAAATCAAGTAATACTATAAAATAATGAGTATCAAAAATTAAAAGGGATAGCCTAGCTCTCTAAAACATTCGGTCATAATTTTCTCACCATAAAGTCATTCCAAACCCTTTAAAAATTAGACATTTTATGAAAAGTCTAATGGAAGACAACATTCTTCAAACTCAAGGCACAATCATAGCAAGGCATTGTCACGCTATTATGCTATAAGACATAGCAATTTCATGCTAGAACCTTAATATGGATGTGTTCCACAAATGTGTTCCACAGAAGAAAGAAAGTCATACAGGATCAGAGCAACATGAGGGTGTGTAAGGCCATGTACATGGTAAAGTTTTCAAGAGTGACAACTGTATTTCAAAATGGGAAATTACAATGATTGACACCACATAAGCCCTATTCGGACAGGACTAGTTTTCCATGGGGACATTAGAGAAATTCATGTTTCACAGACGTACTTGGCGCATTTAATCATGTCCGCATCTGCCAATTCAGTGTTTTTCTTACACAACCTCTGTAAAAATTCCAGGTTAAATTACCTAGGCCCTACTGTTTTTCAGCAAACTCCTCTGAGAAATCTAATCCCATCCGAATGCGATCGTCTGTGATTGCTGATTAATAGTATCTATCGCTTCTCCTCATGCGTTTTTGTCCTACCGTTTGCACACCAATCTTTGGCATGCTTTCATTTAGTTTCAATATGTATGGTATCCGACGAAAAAATAACATATACAATCAATAAATAGAGCCAAATTGTGGAATTGCGAAAATTGCCCATTTTAATGGTAAAAGTAAGATACTTGTCTAGATTTCTCTGCACACTTATGCAATGTACGTCATACGTGATTCACGCAAGCACAGCAGATAACGATTCGTATATGAAATCAGACGTTCAGTGATAAGAATTATAACTCAAATGTTGTTTAGGACAACTGTTGTTAACAACATTCTGTCTTTTGTGTGTTTTGTACCAAAGTAATATTACAGTGACCAAAAGTTATGTTCTGCAAATTTAACAAAACCTGTGCTTTTCAAGTCTTGTCATCTCTAATGAGCTGATGAGTAGAACAACCTAGATGAGGGATTTGTTTTTTGTTTATGCTTGGAATTTCACTCTCGTAAATTACTGAACTCTGTGTGTACAGTACAAGATTAACCATTAAAAGCTGAATTGACAACCAAATTTAGCTGCGGTGTGTCCGTGGCCTATGTGATGAGAGAATTTTTATTTCGGGGCGAAATAAAGCGATACAAGCAAAACTTTGCTGTGCAGTTTTTAAAAACTTAGTAGTACAGACCAGCAGCCAGCCGTGAGAAGTTGAGAACCAGACCTGCAACAGTGAAAACTTGAGCTGATGATCTTCACACCTCTGCTTGTGGACACACTATTCAGACAGTGATGAGGAGGCCCTCTTCTGCCGTTCTATTTTTAGCCATCTCACACCAAACATCAATCTGCACACTGAGGCAGTGACAAAACAAAGTTATGTCCTGCATGTAGCATGTGAGAATCATAAAGTGAAAGCATTAGAGAGGAGATGTGCACCCTCTTAAATGTCATTTTATATAATATATTCACGTTATTGCTGCAGCAGCAGTGCAATAAATCAGATTTATTATGTTATACTGTAATGAGCAGTAACTTATGTCATCATAAAATCATATTATCACAGATCTATGATAATATGATTTTATGGAAACACAAAACCCCCTAGCTGCCAGTAAACTAAACTGCTTATCTTTTCTTTTGACATGTTACTCTAAAAAGTAACGTTACTGTGGTATCAGATGCTAATGATACCATCTTCAATTAATACAATGGTAAATCTGGTCAATTGTAAAAACATCATCGCTACATTTATGCTAGTGTTATAAGGCAAGTGTTTTCTTTTTTCTTTTTCTCCACTACTGTCACCTGATGGAGTTTTGGTTCCTTTACACTGACTGCGCTTTAAATAAACGTGATTTGACTTGACAAAACAGACACAAAACTACGAGCGCCGACCCCTTACTTCAGCCATCTAATGTTGGCTGTTCACACCAAACCTTGTTCACTGAATAAAAACCATAGACAATATTTAAATCGACAAGAGTCATGGATTAGTTTAATTAATAACTTGATGTACTTACAGTTCACACATGTGCAGCTGACACAAGCAAGCTGCGAGATATACGAGAACAGACATAAAAAACATTTAAAAAAACTCAAATATCAAGGTTTGCCCCTCTTCAGAAAGAAATAGTGCTTTTATTCACAAGTCGCTGTTTCGCTTAATTTAGCCGATGACTTCATACCATGATGCTAGTTAGCATTTGGCTACATCAGCTGCCAATGACATTTGTGTCATCCGGTTGTGTTTAACTCACAGCGATTATAATAGGTTTATGTATCCTTGATAATAAGAGAATGACTATAACACAAAGTACGAGCATCAAAAGAGCAGATAATCCGTTATTTGTATGTGAAAGTGACTCACCCGATTCTGTTTACAATCTGTCACATTCAGTTCCGTCAGCAAAAATGCGCACCGGGTAAAACAACATCCTCCGTTAAATGGTTCCGGCTGCCTTTTTTTTTATATAGGCCTCTTACTTCATTTATTATATTTCGTGATTATGATGGTATTCTTTATAGTATAATGGATTACCATGTTAATTCGTGGTACATGGACATAATTATTCAGTACCGTGGTATTGTCATTTGACACTATCACTGCATCATGGTACCACCACAATACATTTCTGTAAGCCAAGTGAAGTGAGATTTCAGATTTAGGCTACTTTAGTGGAACAACGTATTTCAGTGTTTCCTTGTTAACACGAGCCACAAAATAATGTGCAAAGTTTGCAAAAGAAAAGCGTCTGTGAGTCACCATGCATCAATATTATAGGCCTATCCCGACATCATGCCACCAAGCCTCCATTAGAATCCATGATAAATAGTGAATAATGACATCAGCTGTTGTGTAGGAGTGTGTAAAATAATTTTAGCTACTCTGTAATACTTAAGAGACTTGTTTTATCAATCTCTCTTCTCTCACAAACACCAGCATCCTTTGCACATATCTCACAGTCATTAGCAACCCACGTGGACCGGGAATGAGATGCCATACAAATGAACACAAAAGAAGTCTAACAGCATAAAAGATCTATGCATTCTTAATGTGCAAACTGTGGTCGACATTAAGACTTTGTGCAATAGTGAAGCCAAGTGGTTTGGCATGAGTGGCAAAGATGGGATTTTTTGTAATAGCCAACAGCCGTTCTTGAAGCCAGCCCTGCATCTATTGTTCAGGGTCCCCACAGAAAAAGAAACATTATTCAAGTCTTTTTCAGGCCACAGACAGAAACACAGTAATTATCGTGGGCTCCAGGCTAAACCTGCGACCTCCCCTCCAATCCTCCTCTTCTCCCCCTGCTACCCTTTCTGAGAGCTCATTGTCTTGACTTGTTTAAAGAAAGGCTTCGTTAATGAAGGAGGAGGGGACATGGACTAATGGGCTCAAATAAGTTCCTCTCCGCGATATTGTTGTGGGATAATGACGCTACGAGACCCAGCTGTAAACTTGCAGGAGCCATATTGTGCGTGACCTATATAGACCCTCATCTGAACCCGTGCTGAATGCTGATCTGCCCCAGAAAACTCGACGTTTCTCTCCCCCTTCTCTTTTCTGTCTTCTTTTTTGTTGTTCTGATTCAATTAAGAGAGTCAGCAATTGGACAGGCTGCTGTAAGTGACATGTAGAGAGGGAGAAGAAGAGAATGGGACACAGCAATTAATGTTGAAACGCTAACCTTGTTGACCTTGTAGCAATTGCATGAAATGCTTGTCCACTTGTGGTTATTCATTTATCTTCATTAATTTTTATTAAAGAAATGTTAACTTTGCTAACCTTGTCAAATGGCAGCAAATATGAACTCCTAGTCCACAATTCACATTTCATATGCATTATTTTATCAACGTTAAATTGATAAAAAATTACAGTAGAGACATTTATAATGATACAAAAGATTTCTATTTAAAATAAATGCTGTTGTTCAAACTTTCTTAAATCCTACAAAAGACACTGTTAATAAGCAGCACAACCATTTTCAACAGTGATAATGAGCACCAACAGCATATTAGAATTATTTGCCATCACATTAATAAATAACATTTTAAAATATAATAAAATAGAAAATCTTACTGACCCCAAACTTTTGAACATTAGAACATTTCTGAAGCTAACTTAATAACTATTAAATTGTAACTAACAATACAGTCATATATCTTGCTGCCCCCAAAAGCTTTGGCTATTGTACCCTCATAAGTTTGCTTTGTTAAACAGTTATGAATCATACTTGTAATACTTTAGTATTTTTACATGATACTTTTAATTCATAATACATTTTACTTGTAAATAAACATATGAACCATCTAAAGCCCACTTATATTCCTTTGATAGACAAAGAGGAAATACTGTACGTCCTTATAAACAAGGTTGCTATTTTTGGTTTGAACAATATAGTTGATGTAGCATAATTTTCTCAAATTGGATGGAAGTGGGCGCCATCATTTCAGCACAAACTACAGCACAGAGAACTGATCATCAGCATGAAAAAAAACCAAGCCTGAGCCACAGCACAACTATTCCTTTATGTCTTTGAAATTTATCCTCATATCAGACTCCCATCTCTCTCTCTCTTGCTCATATCTTGACCCATGAGCCTCTCCTTTTCACTGTTTGTGTTTTCAGTGTCTATTTGGATTCTGTGCTCCTGCACTGATGACTAAATTATGATTGGGCGTAAGGATAGCAGGGCTTTCATCTGCCCAGCGTTGTTCCACGCTTTCCTCTCCAACACAAAGGGCCCCTCTGCCTCTGCTCGGCCCGCTTTTGAAGAGCAGAGTGGCTATGGGTCCCCATGGAAACCACTGCGTTCCCTACAGGAGAAAGGTGTACTCTCAAACAGAGAGAGGGAGAGAGAGAAACAACGTCAAGCCATATCTCAATCATTAATCGTTTTATTCATTTTCAATGTCCATGCCCTTCTCTGAAGGTGCAAACATGCTGGTGCAAATTATGTTGACTGGTTTTGTGACCTGATGTGTAAAAAAATGTGTAACTGCAAAATATTATATATTCGACAGATTTCAATACAAATAAAAACTACCCCTTAACCTGAACCTTAAAGGAGTTGGTATACTTTAACCAAACAATAAGTTGGTATCCTGATAGATAGCATTTTTTTTTAACTAAGTTCATGAAAAGCCTGAACTTTGACAGCTGATGCGTAATTGAATTGACCAATGAAAACGACAGCAGGCGGGGTTTGCATCGCAAGGGAGAAAGGGCCTTTACGATGCTCGAGTCCAGTGACCTCAGCTTGTGCATGTTTTACGTCATTTACGTCGGCAAGACCACCGGCCTCTATTTCATATTCATAAGGCTTTACTTCCTGTGGTACAATAGTAATCTTTACTCTAACAATGCCCATGAATGAGTCTCCATTCACACAGGGAGAATCCAATTATTACGGCACAATGGTGACAGTCTGAGGGATGCTGTCTTTATCCTCCCTCTCTCACGCCCAATGTCTTTCCCTCCACTCTCCGCTCTCACTGGGGTAAACCATTGTCACAGATATCTAATAAAGTCAAGGACACTTGGCCTGGAGTGTGTAGGTAGAAGTCTTTGTTCGGACTATTCGGTACTCAGACACATTTTGATTTTCTGGTCACTTAAGTCACATCCTGTAGTAGACCTTACAAGTGTACATTTTACAGTGCTTATGATGATTTAATTCATGTATTTTTCCATTTAAACACTGATTATAAAATATTTATATAAAAAATATAATATAAAATATAAAAAATATTTGAAAATCTCTGTGTCCTTCGCTGATGGCAGGCTCCAAAGCCACTAGGCAAGCCTGCAACCTTCCGTAACCAAGCGTAACGGCTAATGCTAACTGCCTGTCCGCTAGTCTTCAACATGTTTTATGCTAAACAATACTTTTGTTGGAAACGATATGTAGATTTTTACTATGATAAAAGGTTATAAGAGAATGCTGAGAAGGGAATGTCGCGACAGATAAGACTCATTTACGGCATTACCATATTATTAATATTAATATTGAGTGATAGGCTAGGGTGTTTCTCAAATGGAAGGCTGCACGTCATCAATCGTCGCTGAAGGCCATCTCAATTTGAAGAATCTTTGAAAGTCTCAGTAGGATGCAGCCTTCGGTTTGAGAAACACCCATTGTAGCCTTGTGGAAAGAAAGTAAAAAAAATAACAGTTTCTTTCTTTGGCTTTTAGGTTTTACCAGTTATGATAAGACTTGGATTAATCTAATAACTGCACGTAGGCTATGCATATGCATTTTAATGAATAAAAAGAAAATTAATAATTTAATTATAAATATGGTGATGTTGTTTAATGAAAATAAAAATGAAGTGTTCTTTCTATTGCTGCCAGATTCATGACTGCTGTGTGCCTAATGATGATATAACCCTTTTAAGGAATTACGGTAAAAAATACATAATTTTAATAAAATAAATTTGTGTTAAATCACAATCATTTTTTTTAGTTTAGGCTACTCTTAAATAAATGTAGTTTTATGCGCCCTGCAGTGACTAAGGCTAGCCGAGATATTCACGCTCTTTTTCCCCGCAGTAAAGCACATTCCACAAACAATGCAATCCAACTGTACGTACTTTTACTATCGATATAACACCAAATATAGAACATTTATTCGCAAGACCAACAAGGATAATCCACAAGAAACTAATTATTAACGTAAACTGTAACTGACTATCATAACAACACTTTGAACGGCGGGCACTGACGTCAATGCTCTTACATGATAGGCTGAAGTGCCTCATGTGATCCAAGTTTTTACGCTTGAGCCGCGCAGAGCAGCCCGGCTGCCCGAGCTCTGTTAAACCGCGCCGTTTCGTCCCACTTTCGGTGTGTTTGGCTTCTCATACTTCTTGCAACAGGTTGTCCGTCTTCACTCTTCACGTCATTGTGCTGCCATCTAGTGAATGAACTATCACAATCTCCTCAACTGACACAACATTTTTATTTCATCAGGACCAGGTAACAGACACACACCGTGACCACCACAATATGATATTTTGTTCAAAATGTTTCGTTATATTATGTAAACAAAAATAGTCTGCTGGTATAATTTCCACAGCATTATTTTGTAGTCCAGTATTCAATATACACTACCGTTAAAAGTTACACACAATAGTGGCCAACAGTGTGAGGGTATTGGGTTACATTTTTTAAGATGTCTTTGTTACAGCGTAATTATACATTTAAGTTCCGAGTAATATTCATTAACCATGGCCTGGTTTCACAGACAGGGCTAGATTAAGCCAGGATTAGGCCTCAGTTAAAGCTGCAGTCCGGCACTTTTTTGGGTTTAAAAATATCAAAAAAGACATTTTTGAAAAAAAACGTAACCAGCCAGTGTTCAAAACGATCTGCTTGCCTTACCTCGATTCAAAACGGTAAGCTTGTAATAATGATTTTAATTCCAGTGGTACTGGTGGATTTCCGCGGGAATTTCGAGCATGTCTTTGCGTCATTACGTCACTTCTGTACACATAGAGAAGGAGTCCCCGGCTAGCGTGTGTGGATGATGGAGGTGGAGATTTCGTTTATATACTGTCTATGGGAGATTTAGCTTAGCACTTGGTATGGCGGATCCCGAAAGTTTAAAGCGACAATCACCAGTGACAACTGGAGATTCACCAGTTGTAAAACCCAAAAACTTCGGACTTCAGAGTGGCTACAGAAAAAATATATTTTTCACGTTTTGATGTGTTATAAGCAATCGTTAGATTTAATCAGCATGATATAGCTACTGCAATGCTTCCCCCCACCCCCCGAATTTGGTCAGAACAAAAGTGAATGTTACTTACTTGTTCAGATGACATTTACCGATGAAAATTCTAATGTTGACACTTTCAAAAGGTATACTCTGACATTGCTGATGACAGTACAGTATCCACAGCGACACGACATGTTCTCATCAATACATTGTGTTCATCCGCGCTGTCTCATGCCGATTTACTACCCACGCACAGTTAATAATTCCGCGAATAACTGCAATTGCAGATTTCTAACAGAGATGGCGACAAAGAGGAAAAACGACGGACTGCAGCTTTAAATCAGGACGTTTTTTTTTTTTAAATAATGGCACTGGCATATTTTAAGATACTGTAGCCTATGTCAGTGCAAGATGCTTTCAGTTAAGACAGCTCAAACATGCATTCTAGTCAGGGGCTTGTCTGTGAAAACCGGGCATACATGTACTTACTAATGGGTTTGGAATAGGTTTGGTTTAGTTGCATGCAGAAATTATGCATAATAACTACATGTAGCCTAACAAGTATAACGAGGACACTGTAAAATAAAGTGTTACCTATATTTGTTTTTAATGACACTACAAGTTCAATTAAACCACCAAAATATGCGGAACATGTTTTATATTGATTAAATATCTTAAGCATGAGGGCAGAACAATACACTAATATACTATGCAAAAAAAGAAAATCACAAATAAAACAATTGAATCCAAGCACAACAAATTGCAAATGCTTTAAAGACTTGAATTGTGAATAAAGACTTGTGAATCATCAATATCATTAATTCATCTTTGTCTCTAGGATACGTACCAAAAACCTTTAAGCTAGCTATGATTAAACCGCTTGTTAAAAAACAGCAACTTGATCCTACAAAACTAGTCAATTACAGGCCGAGCTCTAATCTGCCATTTCTGTCAAAGATATTAGAAAAAGCAGTATCCTCACAACTGTGTTCCTTTCTTGAAAGAAATGATATCTGCGAGGATTTTCAGTCCGGATTTAGACCGTACCATAGTACCGAGACAGCTCTCGTTAGAGTCACAAATGATTTGCTCTTATCATCCGATCGTGGTTGTATCTCTCTATTAGTATTAGTTGATCTTAGTGCTGCATTTGACACCATTGACCACAACATATTTTTAAATAGACTCGAACATTATGTCGGCATTAGTGGAATTGCACTAGCATGGTTTAAATCATACTTATCTGGCCATTATCAGTTTGTATCAGTAAATGAAGAGATGTCTTATCAATCACAAGTTCAGTATGGCGTACCACAAGGCTCAGTACTAGGACCGCTGCTGTTCACTCTGTACATGCTACCATTAGGAGATATCATTAGGAAACATGGAATTAGCTTTCACTGTTATGCCGACGATACTCAGCTGTATATTTCTTCAAAACCTAACGAAACCTTCCAATTCACAAAATTAACGGAATGCATAGCTGATATAAAAAATTGGATGACTAGTAATTTCCTACTACTAAATTCAGAAAAAACAGAGATTCTAATTATTGGACAAAAAACTTCCACACGTAATAACCTAGAATACTGTCTAACACTTGATGGCTGCTCTGTTAAGTCTTCGTCGTCGGTTAGGAACCTGGGTGTGCTCTTTGATACCAATCTTTCATTTGAAAGTCATGTGTCTAGTATCTGTAAAATCGCTTTCTTCCATCTTAAAAATATATCTAAATTACGTCATATGCTCTCAATGAATAATGCAGAACAATTAGTTCATGCGTTTATGACCTCAAGGCTAGATTATTGTAATGCTCTACTGGGTGGTTGCCCTGCACGCTTAATAAACAAACTACAGCTAGTTCAAAACGCAGCAGCTCGAGTTCTTACTAGAACCAGGAAGTATGACCATATTAGCCCCGTTCTGTCAACACTGCATTGGCTGCCTATTAAACATCGTATAAATTTTAAAATATTGCTGATCACTTACAAAGCACTAAATGGTTAGCTCCGCAGTACTTGAGCGAGCTCTTAACGCATTATAGTCCTTCACGTCTACTGCGATCTCAAAATTCCGGCCAGTTAATAATAGCTAGAATATCAAAATCGACTGCTGGCGGTAGATCCTTTTCCTACTTAGCACCAAAACTTTGGAACAGTCTTCTTACCATTGTCCGGGAAGCAGACACACTCTGTCAGTTCAAATCTAGACTAAAAACACATCTCTTCTGTCACAGTGTCTGGTTTGTGTTCCCCGGGTGTCCACTAGAGGTCTCTCTCCCTTACTGTCACCATTCATTCTGGAACTGCATTTCCCACGATCCTTTGTCTGTTCTCATCACTCATCATGCAGCTGTTTCCCATTACATTGTTTGGTTCTGTGTATAAATACCCTGTCTGTTTCAGTCCATGTCACAGAGTCGTTGTATATTGTCCCCACACTTCCATTCCTGTTTATCTTGTGTTCTGGATTGCCTTTTGATTTTGACCCTTGCCTGGACTGTTGTGAGTACGGATTACCCTTTTAATAAAATACTGCACTTGGATCTTCTCGTCTTGTGTGTGATCGTGACATCTTCGGCCTAGCATACACATAACACATTATAGACTTATATAATTCAATGTTAGGCTGCATAGTTTAGAACAGCCGGGACCGGGAACACTTCCCGTAAATCCTGATGTATGTACATCATAAGAAGGATGGCGTCTACGCTAATATTAGTCTCTCGGTCTATCCCGAGGTTTACCGCTGTCCACCGGAACCAGGCCGTATCCAGATCTGATGAAGGACCAGCGCCAGGACACGACGACGACGCTGACCTGAAGTGTCAACCAGTCTCTCCTCCTCTCCACTCCGACTTC
The DNA here is from genome assembly GCF_949152265.1 of Phoxinus phoxinus. Taxonomy (NCBI): domain Eukaryota; kingdom Metazoa; phylum Chordata; class Actinopteri; order Cypriniformes; family Leuciscidae; genus Phoxinus; species Phoxinus phoxinus. The sequence goes on along the minus strand of NC_136882.1, from coordinate 24,359,531 downwards.
AACCAACCGGAACTGGACAAATACTCGGATTCATTCTGAACTTCATACACTGTTCACTCATTGGCCAGAGGAGAACTGGCCCCCGACTGAGCCTGGGTTCTCCCAAGGTTTTTTTTCTCCATTCTGTCACCTGATGGAGTTTTGGTTCCTTGCCGCTGTTGCCTTGCCTTCTGGCTTGCTTAGTTGGGGACATTTAATATTCAACAATATTATAGATCTGCCTTAAAGGTGGACGATGATGAAATTGTTTTTTGTATTATTTTCATGTTATTACTGTGAAGCTGCTTTGATACAATCTGTATTGTAAAAAGCGCTATATAAATAAAGGTGACGTGAATAAAGGGTAAAGATGTAAATTTTCCTAGGCTGGACATCACTTTTGGCCACTACTGTACACTGTGAAATACTCACAAGAGTAAAAACAAGCCTTTGTGTCTTTTACCCTTTTGGAAGAGTAACAATTAGGTTGGGCGGCTCTGCTACATAGATGGTAGGATTTTATGGAAGTTATAACAAAAACTTTTAATCATGGCATCAATTCACTCATTTACAGTACATTGTTTTGATCATGGATCCAGCTTGAAGTATTTAAAACTACATAGTAATATAAATTTGTTTGCCATTTAATTATTGAAGTGGATGCCATGTAGTAGAGCTGAAACCCCATGTCACTTTACAATACATTTAAATTCACACAACGAACATATTTAATAAATTAACAAGATCAGACAAGCACAAAACACTTGAGATACTCTACTTAAAAAGTCTCATTTATTATTGATGCCATATCACAAGACCTGATCACATGAGCACACAAACTGACATAAACCGAAGCATACAAGGAAATTAATTTGTAAAATGGTGACTGACAGTGGTACAGAGTGTTGAAGAATGAAGAGGAATGTCTACCGGTGTTAACTACCAGCATTTCAGTTATAAGCAGGTATTTACATTGTTAAGACCTAATCTTACGGTTCATGGGATGGCTTCAAGAGTGGCTGTCTGAAGACGAGACAATTACAGATAAGGCAACAGGTATTCAAGCACCTGAGAGATGGGCTGCACTATAGCAGTAGAACATTAATACACATATTTATGCACTACAGGGGGCATGATTAAAAATAAAATGGCAATGATAAAATGTATAAATACGGATAAAAATGTCCTATATGAATGTTTCCAATTTGTTTTTAAAAGCATAATGAAGGTTACAGTAGCTCCTTCCATTTAAAAAAATCACTTTCATGTCTTCCAGTTGAAAGTGCACTGCTTCCCCTACTGGTTGTAGTGGTGAAGTCAATTTCTCTGTCTTTGGTCCCGGTTAGACAGGAGATGAGGCTGACCGAGTCTGCGGCTTGACGTGGGTTGAGGGCTGCGTTTGCGTGAACACCCCGTCAAAACCCAGCAGCTTTACAGTTTGGGCTGGCTTGACAACTTTATCTTCAGATTCTCGGCCAGTTTGTCCAAGAACTCAAAAGTGTTGAGGTAATCTGAGCGTGCAACACTTCAAAGAAATAAACAGAAAGAAATGCATATATAAATATCAAAACTATCCTTACACAGGCATGGCTATACTTCAAAAAACTGCTCAGTGTTAAAAACAAAACAAAAACAAAAAACAGTATCACTTTAACACTGAATTCATGCTGTCTTTTGTAAGTCCCCTATAAGTCATCATCAAATCCCCATGTCTAACACCACTCTATAACTGACAAAACCATAATAACCGAGATATCTATCTAATGACCTTCAATAAATACCATATATTTTAGAGCAAGTGACCCAGAGTAGATAATGGACGTACCCAGACATGCCCTTGATGCAGATGGCCAGGTCCTTGGTCATGAAACCAGCTTCAATGGTCTCGATACAAACGGCCTCTAGTGCCTCAGCAAACACACGCAGCTCTGCGTTCTTATCCAGCTCCGCCCGGTGCAGCAGACCTCGCGTCCACGCAAAGATCGAGGCTGACGGGATAAAATTGTGAGTTGAAGTTGCATTGTGTGACGACGAATATTGTTTTTATAGGATCATGAAAAACAGTTTCTATGGCATCATCTGTGGATTTTATTGATTAAGACTGTTAATGAAGTGTTTTCCTCACCGATGGGGTTGGTGGACGTCTCCTTGCCCTGCTGGTGCATACGATAATGCCGCGTGACTGTGCCATGGGCTGCCTCAGCTTCTACCGTACGCCCGTCAGGACATATGAGTACGCTGGTCATCATACCCAGTGACCCATAGCCTAGAGACAGAGACCAAAATGTTTACTCACTATCAATTTCGTAATTCTTTCATAATACATTCACAAAGAGTAATGCAACCCATTACGCAAATTCATGATAGGGCTCAAAGTATTGCATATTTCACACCCGGTCACCAAAAACACATTGCATAAGATTTTAACTCTAAATGATACACTACCCTACAAAAGTTTGGGGTTGGTAAGATTTTTTAAATGCTTTTGAAAAATGTTTCTTTTATGCTCACCAATGCTGCATTTATTTGATCAAAATACAGTAAAACTAATATTGTAATATTATTAGAATTTTTTTTATATAGATTTTCAAATGTAATTTATTCCTGTAATGGCAAAGGCATTACTCCAGTCTTCAGTGTCACATAGTCCTTCAGAAATCATTCTAATATGCTTATTTGTTTTTTTAAAAGGTAATTATATTAATGTAAAAGTCTTTACGGTCACTTTGAATCAACTTGATACTTCTTTACAGGATAAAAGTATTTTTGTTTTTGTTTTTATGAAAATAAAGAAATCTCATTGACCTCCAACTTTCGAATAGTAGTGTACACTGAAATAATCCATAATTTTTATTATGTTCAGTCACTGACCAATTAATTTATTCCATAAAATGTTTGGCATTGGGTGCAAAAGATATATCTAAAATAATATGTGGTAATTTCTAGGGCTGACTTCCAATAGTCGAGGATTCGACGATTCGATTCGGAGAGGTCTGATTCGACTATGAACCTCATGGTCGAATAGTAGGGAAGTGTTATCAGAGCCGCTGCTAGCCATTTTGGTGCCCTAAGCATAATTGCATAATTTATTTATGATGCCCCCCTACCCCGAGAAACTTGGTCTTCATGAGGAACACGCGCGCGGACTTGCTCTCTCTCCCTCTCTGCGGTGCATACGCTACGCGGTTTGGAGCACAGTCTCTGTCTCGCGGGCGCGCTCGCTCTAGATTCTGGAGATTTTAACTAATTCGCGGGCATCAGTGAGCCGCTATCAATATGCGGGAGACTCCCAGAACTTCCTTTGGGATGTCTGTGTTTCTATACTGAAATAATATCGGCATTATAATTATTGATTTTTCATTAGGCTATTTTTTTGGTGCCCCCTCACCTCAGCTCTTGGTGCGCACAGCGCGTGATGCGCGTGGTGGGAGCGGCGGCGCTGAGTGTTATGTAACCAATGAGCAGCAGCACACTACATGCCTGTAACGTCCGGACCGCATTTGTTAGCGTTTACGGATTTATTGGCTCACAATGGCTTCTAAAAAATCATCAAAAGTGTGGGAGTATTTCGAGAAGGTTAAAGATGACCCAAAGAAAGTTAAGTGCAAGCTGAAAACTGCGCGCGAAGCATCTCAGCAACGAAGACATCCTTTCCTTTTTCTTTTCTTTTTTGCTGCATGTGCACTTTCTGAAGCCCATTCGATTATGACTTATATTAGGCCTATGTTTATTTTCATTGTTGTGTAATTGTTTTTATTTATTCAGGCAGGCTTATTAGAATGCCACGCCCTAGAATGTAGATTGACCAATCACAGCGCAGCCAAGAACGAGCTCCCACAGAGGGTCCGACACTTTTTCACGGCGCTCCATTGACTTCAACGCAGGCGGCTCATATTTTTGGTCTCGGCAGGCTATTACGTCATCGTTTTATAAAAAATATGGTTAAACGTTGTGCCTGGGCCATTTGTAAAACAGATACGCGTTTCCCAGAGAGGTTGGAGGGGGGGTCCGTTTTTTCCCCTTCCCAAAACCGAAGTTAAATACTGACAAGTGTCGTCTTTGGATTAAACTGTGTGGACGTCCTCACAGTCAGCGAAACCCCTCAAGGATCAACAAGCTCACTTTTGCTCTAAGATACATTTACCTTTTAACCTTACTGTGAAGTTACACTAGTTACACAGTTTTATGCTGGTTTAGGTTATGATTTCGGTTCTCTGCCCTAATTGTTGATACGCTAGCACACGCTGCTAATAAACACAACTTTATACTCGCGTAGTCCGTTTGCTTTGTAAATAATAACGATTATAGAAGTGAATAGAGACCTACCCAGATTTGTATGAACAGTGTTTCTCCTGATATTGTTAGTCACAGCCTCTGTCTCGATTAGGATATTCGGTGGTTCATTTTTTGACTGTGACCGTTATGCTTTTGCCTCTATTTGGATGCCTTGTTGTTGCTTGCGTTTCTCCGGTATGTCTTGAATATAGCCTTCGAACGCATATTGCAGCCCCTTTTGCCTACTTCTGTCGGACACTTTATTTGCTGCTTTATAAAAGTTTGATCAAATTTCAGCAGGAAGAGCCATCACAGCATAAGCCATGTTGATACCAAACCAGAGCCCAGATGAAGTTGTCGGAGGCAGCAACAGTAACTAAGGGGGGCGGGGCTTAGCCAAAGGTGAATTGTATTTTGAAAAATGTTTTTGACATTTTGGACTAGTGCCAGGCTGTTGCGCTAAGTTTCATTTTATTTATTTATTTTTTATCCCGATTCCCGAGTGTGAACTGTGAATTAAAAGCCAAGAAATAGGTTCCTAAGTGAGAGATAAAGGCATGTTTTGGCACGTTGTTGTTTTTGAAGCCAATTTGTTCTTATTTTATGTGAACTTTTCTGATGTTTGATATATGTGTGATATGTTTTGTTCATCTGGCTTTAAATGAATAAAAGCTATTTGTTACACACCATGTTTTTATTTTAGTTTTTTTTATAGCTCTTTTGTTTGAAATGAAAACAAATATAGCTGCTATCTAAAAAAAAAAAAAAAAAAAAGTTCGACTATCAGTCGACTACGGCAAAATCTAACGAATCAGATTCGACTATGAAAATCCTTAGTCGAAAACAGCCCTAGTAATTTCACTGCATGTTAGTTTTACTCACCCTGAGCTACAGAGTCTGACTGCACGTCTCCATCATAGTTCTTGCAGGCCCAGATAAAGCCACCTTCAGACTTCATGGCCTGAGCCACCATGTCATCAATCAGCCGATGCTCATACCAGATGCCTTTGGCCTCATACTGAGCCTTGTAGTCTCTGCAACACACACATACACCGTTTCAGAATGCTATAGTTACAAAAGCAACTTCTAATTTTTTAGTTTGTTCAGTGTAGGCATAAGCGATTATGATTAAATGTGACAGGAGAAAACCTTTTATAATAAAAAAATGCCATGCGTTTATTGATTTAAGCCATTCAAATTTGTTTTATAACAGGCAGATTTTCACAGTTATCACAAATACAGTAAAAGCACTCAATGCTGCTTTAGTTCAAAAGACCCTGTGTAACTAGATCCACAATTCATACGCAACCATTTCATGGTTACTCACTTTTCATAGATCTCCTGGAAAATATCTTTGAAACGGCCATCATATTTCTTCAGGATGGTGTTTTTGGTGCTGAGATACATCGGCCAGCCTTTGGTCAACCCCATCTGTAAAGAGCTGTGAGCAAAGTCCCGGATTGAGCTGTCTGTGTTGTACATCCCCAGAGCAACTCCACCAGTACCTGAACATATATAATCATGACATTTGTCAAGAAAACCTGGTCTGAAAGCAGATATGCTTGCGCAAAATTATATTTAGAATCAAGTAGGCTACATTCCAAATGATTTCAAATCCAATCTTTGCACAATTTCATCTGATCAGTATTTGCAGACCCAGGAGAGTGTTAATCTGGCCATGTGGCTTTATACTGTAACATTGACTAGACAAACATGTTCGGTGCTCAAACAGGTCACAGTCCACTGTAATGACATCATCATACAGAGACATTTATACATCTTTGAGATGCAGAAGAGTTGCATCCAAAAACACATACTTCCTTACTAAATAGTAGGCGAAAAAAAGTATGTGAAAAGAGTAGTATATAAGAATTCACAGTGGTGTAAAGTATTGGAGTAAATGTAGTAATTAGTTACCATATATTTCTGGCTACATTGTAGTTTGACAGAGCATCAAATATATTAGTAACTTTTACCCTCTACTTAGTAGAGGCCTATATGTACACTTTACTCCAATAGATTTGTGATGAGTAATACAATTACTCATTACATTTTGCATGGTACCCAACTTTTCCTGCAACAGTTTATTTCTGCTACAAAAGAAGCGATAGCACCATCTTCAGGGCACTGAAGGTACTATAACTTGTGCATTTTGCCTTTACTCACCCAAGCTTGTCAACATGGCTACTTTAAATGAATGTGAGTGCATTAGCAGGTAGTTGCTGAATCGCAGGATTCATATATTTATATAAGCTATCCTATATTTGTTATAATTTTCACTCTATATAACAAATAATATTCAGTAGAATAAAATGGTCAAAGGCTACTTGCACTGAACGTCATATGTATAATATATATATACGAGATGAGGACATGGCTGTAGTCAGTGATGAGGCCGATGATGTCCGGTGCAAGTAGGCTTTGACTATTTAATTCTACTTAATATTATTAGTTATATTTAAGAGGTCTTTTTGAAGGATATTGGTTTATTAATGGAATCTTTTTCACTCTAATGTACCTGTAATTTTACTCTTTACACCTCTGTAAATTCATAGTGTTTATAAAACAGTTATAAATACCTACTACTTCCAGCGAGATTCTGACGTGTGTATACAAATGAACAAATTACAATCCCATGAGGCCACAGGAGAGGATTTGTGAATAGCAGTGTAGCAGACAAACAACTGAGGTCACATCACATGGCAATGATACCATGATGAATGTAGTACATCTGGATTACATTAATACATACATACTATATAGAACAGACTTTTTTTAACGGTCACAAAGTAATACTTATTCAAAATAAGTACTTGGAGTATGTGATTTCAGATGCATCCAAGGACTATTCCACAGTAAATAATTCAGATCAAATAAACCAGATTGTTTAAAGTCAGCATGAATGGAAGTTGCAATAGTCTTATAATGTACATTTGAGTAAACCGGCTTCTCGAACAAGAAAAAAAAAAGTAGTAGGGTGGCACATTTTGTCCATTTGGAATTGATTGAATGGCTGTCCCGCCCTTGCGCCAGTATATATGTCATCAGATGTGGTTGTGAAGGGGGATTAATGATGAATTCATTAATGAAAGATAACTTTTTTTAAATAGGAATTGTATATTTTGATTTCACGGTGGCTTTAAAAAAATACTTCTAAACTTAATTTCAAAACACCAACACTATTGTAAATCACTGGTTACCTTCAAAGTTATGGACAACAAACTTAAGCGTCTCCCCTCCGTTTTTGGGAGTGTACGTCATTTCCACTGTTCCAGGGCCCGGGACAACAAAATCTGTAGCTTTGTACTGTAAAAGTGAAGAGGACATGTTATTTCAGAATACCTTTTACCTGTAATGGGATCTTACCAAGATTAAAGGATGTTTCCTTAGGCATGTACATTTTGATAAAACAGCAGCGATATGAAGAAAAAAAAATCCCCAGAACAAATTCACAATTAGACTTAATTATAGACTTTTTAATATATGCACGAGTAGGAGCTCCTCACCTGGTCACCATGTGCGTGTCTGCCGATAATTATAGGCTTGATCCACCCAGGAACCAAGCGGGGAATGTTTTTGCAGATGATAGCCTCTCGGAACACAGTGCCACCCAGGATGTTCCTGATTGTTCCATTGGGAGAGCGCCACATCTTCTTGAGCTTGAACTCCTCCACACGCTTCTCATCAGGAGTGATGGTGGCGCACTTGATGCCAACGTTGTAGCGCCTCACAGCCTCTGCCGCCTCAACTGTCACCTTGTCGTCGGTGGCATCACGGTTCTCCATTCCCAGGTCAAAGCTACCACACACACACAGCAAAAAAAAAACTTGAGTTTTGCTCATCTATGAGAACTACACGGTGATGTTCTTGACATTAATAATCATGCATTTCTTTGCAATTTATATTTTAGAAGTAAAAAAAATCAGATAATTATAAAGGTTCTATTATTGATGCCGATTCAAGTGGAAAGGGAGAAAAATGCGTTTTATAAACCTTAGCGCCAGAGAAGCAAGCACACAGCCATCTTCAGAATTTTAATTAGTATTTAAAGGATTAGTTCACTTTTAAAGTGAAAATTCTGTCATCATATACTCACCCTTAAGTTGTTTCAAACCTGTATGAATTTCTTTCCTCTGCTGAACACAAAGGAAGATATTTAGAAGAATGTCAGTAACCAGACAGTTTTTGGTTCCCAATGACTGCCATAGTATATTTTTTTCCTACTATGGAAGTCATTGGGAACCAAAAACTGTCTGGTTACTGACATTCTTCTAAATATCTTCCTTTGTGTTCAGCAGAGGAAAGAAATTCATACAGGTTTGAAACAACTTAAGGGTGAGTATATGATGACAGAATTTTCACTTTAAAAGTGAACTAATCCTTTAATAGTAATTAGCTGGTGAAGTGGGTTTACTTATTGTAGAGTTAACTAAAGTTATCATGAGCATTGTAACGTTTGAAGCAGATGTCATAACAAATGTCAGTAAACTGGGAAGATTCTAAAATTAGTGGTTCATTCATAAATCTGTAAGATCTTATCTACAAACCGGAAGACGGGCTACATAAGGTCTATAGCTTATAACCTGTCTGATCTGTAGTGCAGTGGACTGCAGGTTTGAGTCTGACCTGGGTATTGTTCCGATCCCATTCCCTTCTACTTTCCTGCCTACATAATACTTTACAATAACAATGTCTAAAATATTTTTTTTTTTTAAAGTTTTTTTTTTTTTTTTTAAGTGTATAACTCAAGTTCATACTGACAGCCAAATTTGTAATGTTGGACTCGGAACACAACCAGAACACTAGCAGTCAGAAGACGGCGCCCCACGGCACACTTTAAATGAGGTCAATGGGAGCCATGGTAATTTAGCACAAAGACACTGTTCCAGACAGAATACTATTACAATTTAAAATAACTTTTCTATTTTAATATATTTTTTAAAAGTAATTTATTTATGTGATGGCACAGCTGAATTTTCAGCATCATTACTCCAGTCTTCAGTGTCATGATCCTTCAGAAATCATTCTAATATGCTGATCTGCTGCCCAAGAAACATTTCTTATCATCATGGTTGAAAACAGTTCTGCTTGTTTTAAATGGAAACCATGTTACATTTCAGGATTCTTTGAAGAATGGAAAGTAAAAAAACCAGCATTTCCCTGAAACAGGAAATTTTGTGGAACATTGTTTTACTGTCACTTTTGATCAATTGAATGCATCCTTCTTGCTGAACTAAAGCCTTAATTATTTTCAAAGAATAATAAAACATTTTTTACTGTCACTAAAACTTGAATGGTAGTGTACATGCTTTGTTTGCCTTGTAGTGGGACAAAATCTGTGGAATTCTGCAGAAAGCATTTTAAATGTAGTAAAATGTGTTAGCTGAGCTGAGAGTGCTAGAGCCGAATTGTTTCAAAATTATTTAATTTATTATTCATATCCCCATACATTTCATTCTGTAAATACTTTGTGATCTCCAGCTACCAAAAACATGCCTTTAAACCTTTGAATAGTCAGGAATCTCCAAACTAAAGTTAAATCCATGCTGATTTAAATTCATCCAAGCAACTCTCACTTGTGCTCTGAGCAGTTGAGCAAATGAAAGGCCTCATCTGTTCTGGATCTGTGTGACTGAAATAATGAAGGCATCTTCTCAGAGTATCTACAACTAGTGAGGAAGAGTGTGACATACTTTACACGCTTTAGATAGAGCATCCCTGAGCTACAACACAGGGGGGCGGAACTTTCCCATACTTTCCTTGTTCTCGGTCCTCGCTATTGTGAAGTATGCTGTGACCTTTCACCCACTTTACTTCCACTCCCTGGTGCGATCATGATTGTGAAAAACTGTTGGTGGCGCTAGAGGATTTAGACATTTATCATACATGTTTAGGGGCTGCCATATACTTAGCTTAATCCGTCAATAAAAGCCTGTAGTGCCCAACAATGCGACTAAAGTATGTTGAGAGGTAAAGATACGCAAACAATCTTACAACTCAAGCTCTCAAAGAGCAGTTCAGTGACTGAATGAACATGCATAAGAGATCCCTCTTAAGTGACGACACCTTGTTTGCTAACGTACTGATAATACTCTTATCAGACTGATACGGTTTTAGTTTGCACTATTTTACCATACTTCAGGTCAAGTTCATGCACTTTATTTATACTTCATACTTCATAGCTAAAGAGCCACTCAGATTAAACTGTAACCACAAGCTCAAAGTTCAGATGCTGACGATTCATGACAATTTCAAGCACAGAAAGCGATGTTAGGTAATAAATGTTCTAACGTATGGGATGATAACACTTCTCTTTGGCCTTGAGGATTACCACATTGTGGCCTGAGAAATCTGTACTGACATATTTGTAAAACTTGGCAGGTACCTGCTCAGTGGTGTGATTACTGTTAGTAATGCCGTTATCGGCACTAAAAAAAAAACATGTAGTGAATATCAAAATAATAAGAACAAATAAATAAAAATAGCAGTTTGAAAAATAAATATTCATTAATACTTTTTAGAATACATAGAAATAAAAAGATTTTGAAAAGTCAATATTAATTTAATCATTTTACAGTAACTAGTGATATGGCATCAGCTTTAGTACTATGGTTACGTTACCCTGGCAAATGTTTGTAATGCATGACTAATTGGCAGTAAAGTTGCATTAAATCAGATTTACAGAACAGATTAACGTGTTCATAAGGGAAATCAAATATAATGAGAAACACACACACACACACACACACACACACACACTTAATCTCACCTGTGCAGGTCTAGCTCCAGATAAGGAAAGATGAGTTTCTCTTTTATGAGATCCCATATTACTCTAGTCATCTCATCTCCTTGCATCTCGACCACAGAACCGGCTTTGATCTTCTGAGACATTTTGGACCCTGCGAGATTGATGAGTTTTATGTTAAGATGTATAGTAGTGTTATTCGTTACTCCCTTTAGAATGAATAGGTTTCATTGAGAAAAAAGTTACACAACCAGTGAGTCAGCATTTTTTACTTAAACCTGTTTTAATATGGAGCTTATATTATGACAAAATGATTTGAATTTGAATTGTGTAAATCTGAATTATTTGCAAGTGTAATCTAACAAAATTGAATTTTAGGTGGTAGTTTAAATAGTTCTGAATTTGAATTTTTTTAAACGAATATTGAACATTTGAAATTTAACAAATTGAAATGTTTTTATGGCTGAATTTTATAGACATGTATTTTCAAACAGTAATATTCAGTTTTAAAAAATTCAGATTCAAGTTTTCAAGATGAAGAAATTCAGAACTTCAAATTCAGTTTTCTAAAATTCAATGTCAAAAATTCAAGTTCAAAAATTCAGATCTGACAGAAAGTAGGTCACAGGTCATCCACAGGGAAGAGTATATGATCTCAGAAAAGTCGAACAGAGCATTTTGGCCATTTGGGGACTGCGGAAGTTTTCCAGCGCGAACGTGGTGGTGGTTCAAGAGGTTGCCACTCTCTGACTCTTGTCATGAATCGCCCGGAGGTCTATTACATGTACGACGCAGTCTAGACCGGACGCGAACGGTGCGACGCGACCCGTGAAATCCCCAACAGCACACGGATTCCCCATCCTATTTCTGACCTAGTCCCAGCTCTTTGCAACAGTCGCTTCAAGCTGTGTTGCGTCGCGCCGCTCGCGTCCTGTCTGTGTAACTGAGGTCTAGTAGACAAGGTGGCGTTCTAATCAATTTTACACAAAATGTAGGCTACTTTAAAACAAACACCAGAGACCGCTTAGACAAATGTCCCACGTGCTGAGAACGCTAACCTAACATATAAACACAAAATCATTCATGTTTAAGAATCTTAACGTTACCTCCGGGCGATTCATGACAAGAGTGGACATTCTAAAACGCTTACGTGAAAACCGCTTAACGTGGCTCACTGTACGAAGATAGTGATATTAAAGGACCAAACTCAGTACAAATCATATTAATAAACCATACTTTGTATAAAAAAATCAGATGAGCCCAGAATACCTACGCAACGCGTTTAATTGTGCGTTAACGTTAAGCATTTCCTTACCATAGAAAACCGTTATAAGAAAACGCTTAACGTGGCTTAGGCTACTGTACAAAGACAGTGATATATAAGGACTGTACACATCATATTAATAAACCATACATGTATAAAAAATCAGATGAGCCCAGAATATGAACGCAATGCGTTTAATTACGCTTTAAGCATGTTCTTAGAAAACCGTTATAAGAAAACACTTAACGTGGCTTAATAAACCTTAAACCTGATTTGTTATACATAGTAGGCAGGCCTATGGTTTATTAAGGACCATTTAAGGTTTATTAAGCCACGTTAAGCGTTTTCTTATAACGGTTTTCTATGATTAGAACATGCTTAATTAAATGCGTTGCGTTCATATTCTGGGCTCATCTGATTTTTTATACAAAGTGGTTTATTAATATGATTTGTACTGAGTTTGGTCCTTTAATATCACTGTCTTCGTACAGTAAGCCACGTTAAGCGTTTTCATATCGGTTTTCTATTAAGGAATTTGCTTAACGCGTTGCGTTCTTCTGGGCTCATCTGATTTTTTATACATGGTTTATTATTATGATGCGTAGGCTACTGAGTTTGGTCCTTGTCTTTGTACAGTAAGCCACGTTAAGCGTTTTCTTATAGGTTTTCTATGGTAAGGAAATGCTTAACGCGTTGCGTTCATATTCTGGGCTCATCTGATTTTTTATACATAGTATGGTTTATTAATATGATGTGTACGGTCCTTATATCACTGTCTTTGTACAGTGAGCCACGTTAAGCGTTTTCTTATAACGGTTTTCTATGGTAAGGAAATGCTTAACGCACAATTAAACGCGTTGCGTAGGTATTCTGGGCTCATCTGATTTTTTTATACAAAGTATGGTTTATTAATATGATTTGTACTGAGTTTGGTCCTTTAATATCACTATCTTCGTACAGTGAGCCACGTTAAGCGGTTTTCACGTAAGCGTTTTAGAATGTCCACTCTTGTCATGAATCGCCCGGAGGTAACGTTAAGATTCTTAAACATGAATGATTTTGTGTTTATGTTAGGTTAGCGTTCTCAGCACGTGGGACATTTGTCTAAGCGGTCTCTGGTGTTTGTTTTAAAGTAGCCTACATTTTGTGTAAAATTGATTAGAACGCCAGCTTGTCTACTAGACCTCAGTTACACAGACAGGACGCGAGCGGCGCGACGCAACACAGCTTGAAGCGACTGTTGCAAAGAGCTGGGACTAGGTCAGAAATAGGATGGGGAATCCGTGTGCTGTTGGGGATTTCACGGGTCGCGTCGCACCGTTCGCGTCCGGTCTAGACTGCGTCGTACATGTAATAGACCTCCCGGCGATTCATGACAAGAGTCAGAGAGTGGCAACCTCTTGAACCACCACCACGTTCGCGCTGGAAAACTTCCGCAGTCCCCAATTGGCCAAAATGCTCTGTTCGACTTTTCTGAGATCATATACTCTTCCCTGTGGATGACCTGTGACCTACTTTCTGTCAGATCTGAATTTTTGAACTTGAATTTTTGACATTGAATTTTAGAAAACTGAATTTGAAGTTCTGAATTTCTTCATCTTGAAAACTTGAATCTGAATTTTTTTAAACTGAATATTACTGTTTGAAAATACATGTCTATAAAATTCAGCCATAAAAACATTTCAATTTGTTAAATTTCAAATGTTCAATATTCGTTTAAAAAAATTCAAATTCAGAACTATTTAAACTACCACCTAAAATTCAATTTTGTTAGATTACACTTGCAAATAATTCAGATTTACACAATTCAAATTCAAATCATTTTGTCATAATATAAGCTCCATATTTTAACAGACAAGCTTTTTAAACGTGCAGACCAATAAGCACAACATGTCAGATTTAGAAGTCTGCAGCATGTAACAAAAACATGTTTTTTTATGGTTTTCAAACTTTTATTTTTAAACATTGCAGTGTGCTATACTGTTCTTTACGTACCTTGGCCTAAAATGCAAGTACAGTTCAGTATGGTATTACTATTTATGTACTAATGTCACAGCTTGTGAAAGACGTCAGTTAGTTATTCTCATGTTTCATGTATTTTCAGCTAAAGTAACAGCAACTACCAGACAGGCAGCCATTGTGTAATATGACACTGGCCTTTTATTCACCACGACAGATTAAGTGTATCATTGTATGTCACTATTAACTTACGAACTGGTTACATAAAGCAACTAGAGCAAACGTCAAATACAGAGCGTGCAATACTGATTTACACACATAACTTGATGTTTTAATAAATGAATCGTAATGAAGCTAGACGAATGTGGGGGTTATTTTACGATTTGTCGTAAAAATGATTAATGCAACAAACAATCCATTAAATATGTCAATTATATGATCAGCGAGGTTGTCTTTTCTGACGAATGCACCACTTTTATAGTGTTTTCTTCGACAATGCTCAGCATACCGGTAGCACTTTGCATGAAACGTCAAATCAAACGACAGCGACTGTAATGTGATTTAGCAAACAATCTAAGTCTCACAGTCACAACCCAATATACGAAGCCTACCTTTTCTCTTGAGGTTGTACGGGAGTAAATGAGGAGTAATAGATGGTTGATGTGTTCTTATGGAAGCTTGAAAGGTTTTGGACTAGTCTTGGAAGGCGTTGTTTCGTATCAGCTGAGCGGACGGCATAGGCTCTCCCCTGCTCTGCACTCCTCAATCAGATAAACATCCACCAATCCAAGAGAATAAGGAACTAACTCAAACGACTAGCCCCTCCCTCGTTATGAATCATATTTGGAGGCATGTTTCTGGACAATTAGCTGTATGAAGTGGGATAGACACTTGCCTTCCTCTAGGTGGCACTATACAGCTCAAAAAAACGAATCCTTCGTTGAGCTGCACATTTTCTTCACCTTCTAAAATATAATTAAGCAATAACTTTGAAAAAAAAAAACTAATACAACATTTTCACTTAGAAGACAAAACATATTATCCGCAATTTTTTGGGGTCACAATTTTAGTTCATTAGGCCCTATGCAAAACAAATACAAACGGAAACCGTTAACCATGTCTTATCTTTACCTGACTTCTGGCTTTCACACTGAATTCTGACGTTTAATTTTTGGTAAATAATATGGTAGTTTCGGCCAATATTTTAAAAATAAATGCAAAACAACAACTCATTTCCAGAAGGAATTGATGATCTGGCTTATAAGGTCAATTAGATTAATACATTTGATTTGCATTTGCTAATTGCATTATGGGTTTGTGTTTAATGACGCATGTTTTGGATTTCATTCACGCAACAACAATATATAACTCAAACTGTTATTAATTAGTAAAGTCTGATTCAGCGCGGAAAAATAATACCACGTGACTACGACTATGGCCGTCTTGTCAATATTTATTTTATTATTAATTTACACCCAACTGAAAACAAACAATGAAGACTTGAAACAGAAAAATATTTTTAGACCCATCGTTCCTGACAACTTCGAGATAATCCGGGCCACCAAGCCCTGCCCATTTTGGACACTCCATTTTAGACGACCTCCTGGCAATTCTACTCACTTTTATCGTAGGCTACTTCACTTAGGTAAAGTTGGTTTTATATTCGCATATTCGCACATTCGCGGACTTCCGCGTTCAATAACTCGTGAACTAAACGTTGTTGCTACACAAAACACCTATCACATATAACTACACATATAACACCAGAAGCTACAACCTATTTTTCCTCAAAACGATCTTTCCTTCGCAGTGGACAAAATACATTGATCTCTATGCGCAGGCTTCTAAGAAGGGACCATCTGCAAAGTGCAAACCTGAAGGAAAGCTCGTTTTGAGGAAGATTAAAATATTGAAACAATGTTATTTGTGTAGGAACAATATTCAGCTCACGAGATATTGAATATCTCGGTGAATATCTGAATATAAAACCAAATTTACCCAAGGTTCAGACTGGATCATGACCTTCAGTACCACATACGCGGACAGCGCCACGAACATAGTCAAGTTTTCAAAAAAAAAAGTTGCCAAACAGGGTAAACATAGTTTTAGGTTTGATATTTGATGCGTATTCACCTAGACTGCTTTAGTTTACTTTTGTGTATTCTACATACAGTACGCAAATATTTTTATGTAAAACTTACAGTAATTCACCAAATGGATTTTTTCATGTTCCAAAGGTTGTAGTACTTTCCTAGTGACCAGACTGACTTACTACAGGTCAAATTGTGACAACAACTCCCTTACTGTACGTACAATTGACGAATAAGTTTATGAAAAAAATGACTGTGATTCGCTGTAAGTATTTTTTCGTGTTTCAAAGGTTGTAGTACTTTCCTAGTGACCAGACTGACTTACTACAGGTCAAATTGTGACAATACCTCCCTTACTGTACGTACAATTGACAAATATGTTAATGAAAAAATTACTGTAATTCGTTGTATTTTTTCGCGTTTCAAAGGTTGTAGTACTTTCCTAGTGACCAGACTGACTTACTACAGGTGACATTTTGACAATACCACCCTTACTGTACGTACAAATGTCAAATATGTTTATGAAAAATTACTGTAATTCACCTAAAGTATTTTTTCGTGTTCCTAAGGGCGTAGTGCTTTCCTAATGACCTGACTGACTTACTACAGGTGAAATTTTGCCAATAACTCCCTTACTGTACATACAGTACACAAACACTCAGGCTAACCATAAGCTACATTAGCATTAAGCTAATTTAGCTTGCTAATCTGGTTAACATGCTTTTGTGTTCTCATTCTTACACTGAAGGCTCTCCTCGGCAGTTTAGTAAGACAGTGTCAACTGAGTGGCACAAGCTGCTAAACCACGTACCACGAGCCCCGAACCATTCCGGTTGTGGGTTCGAATCCTGTGTGGCACATGCCCAGACCGCAAGAGGTACTGTGGCCTTAAGTGGTGGAAAAGTTGCTTCTTTTCCAGATATGGTGTCTATATGTGAAGGAACTCAATAAATACCAACATGCAGCAAATGTATATAAAAATGTATAATTTTGAGTTGCTTCTCACTTGAAGTATGGACCTTATGCACAAAGACACAACTTCCCAGTGGCGCAATGAGATGAGAGTCAGGCATCTGACCCAGAGATAGTGGGTTCAAGCCCGTGTGGAACGACTTTATAAAATTGTGTGTAATGTTGTGTCATATCGATTCCTTTATTATTTAACATTGTACTAATCTTTCTTCCTCTTGGGTTAGAAATAAGTTTGTCTTGTTCATTATGTGTTCATTCTCATCTGAACTTCTGTTCATTTTGAGTTAATTTTCACCTGTACTTCTGAACCAGCTGTTTTTTCATGTATGTTCAATTTCTGCTGTTTTTACTCTCCCTGCTCTTGCTGCTGCTTCAGGGGCTTGGCCCGGTATCGCTGCTTGCAGCTATATTTCCACTTGTTCCTTAACCTGTAACCAAGAATACTAACACACACAGACACAGTTTCTTCAAGATTGGATTTGGCCAGGCTTTAACAATAAACAGGAGAGTATTCTCAAAACATCAAGACAACATGTTCTTTCTCTCACACTTTAAATCAACTGTAAAGTAAAGACTTTAACTAAGAAATGGTCTCTCAACTATAGACTTCAATGACCCCTGCTGAGACCATTGCTATCAGGGTACCCTAGAAAAGCAGATGGATGTAGTAACACCTGTTAAAGAAGTCCATATTTCATCTCTGGAAGCCGGGCTAAATGAGCAAGCACTGTTACTGCATTCCTGGCATGGGCCAGACCCTTCAGTCACACCTCAGATATCAAATACAGACATTTAAAGGATACATTAAATAACATTTCCGATAATCACACTGGTAATTTCTATAACAAAGTAAAATCTCATAAGCCTAGAGAAGTCATTCAACTCATTTGATATTTAGAAGGAAAAATATTGATTAATATCTTGATTAAAATCACTCATTAGAATCCAGAATCCACTTCTTCGGGACTTCATAACAAAAACTAAACTTGAATCATTACAATAAGGGTGTTGCTTATTTATAATGTTGAAAATATGATTAAGCTAAAATCTTTACCGTTATTTTAATCAATGAAAGAAATGTGTTGTACAAGGAACAGCAGTTCTAATACTTACTTTTATCTAAAACATTTATCAAAATGAATTGAGTAGAGTGATCACTAGGAACATACTATAACCTTTGGAACATGGAACAAGCTGAAATTACAGTAATTTTTTCATAATACTATGTATGTACTGTACTTACAGTAAGGTCGATATTGGCAATATTTAAACTGTAGTAAGTCAGTCTAATCACTAGGAAAGTACTACAGACTTTGGAATATAAAAAAAACATTATAGGTGAATTACAGTTTATTACATAAACATATGTAATAAACATGTAATAATGTGTATTACATAAACATATTTGATGATTGTACAGTAAGGGAGGTATTGTCAAAATGTCACCTGTAGTAAGTCAGTCGGGTCACTAGGAAAGTACTACAACCTTTGAAACACTAAAAAATACTTACAGTGAATTACAGTAATTTTTTCATAAACTTATTTGTCAATTGTACGTACAGTAAGGGTGGTATTGTCACAATTTGACCTGTAGTAAGTCAGTCGGGTCACTAGGAAAGTACTACAACCGTTGGAACATGAAAAAATACTTACGGTGAATTACAGTAATTCTTTCATAAACATATTTGATAATTGTACGTACAGTAAGCGAGGTATTGTCACAATTTCACCTGTAGTAAGTCAGTCCTTTCACTAGAAAAGTACTACAACCTTTGGAATATTAAAATAAAATCACTATAGGTGAATTACAGTTTATTTCACAAACATATGCAATAAAAATATGTAATAATATATGTAATAATATGTTTATTACATAAACATATTTGATAATTGTACAGTAAGGGAGGTATTGTCAAAATTTCACCTGTAGTAAGTCAGTCTGGTCCGTAGGAAAGCACTACAGCCTTTTGAACACGAAAAAAAACTTACTGTGAATTACTGTAATTTTTAAAAAAACATATTTGTCAACTGTACGTACAGTAAGGGAGTTTTTGTAAAAAATCTCACCTGTAGTAAGTCAGACTGGTCACTGGGAACATGCTACAACCTTCGGATAGTAAAAAATCCCTTTGGTGAATTAATGTAATTTTATTCTAAAAAGTACTTATGTAAATTATGTACAGTGAGGCAGGTTTCCTAAATACAATCATTATAATGCACTTTTTATTGTTGCTAAAGTACAATCAATAGCATTAGAACACATAATGTGAGAGATATTTGCTGGTACATCTGTAGTTTGAAAAAATGTAGTTGTCTGTTTGCACACAATGGAAAAAAAAGACAACTTTTTAGACGGTCCCTATCTTGTTCACCGCACTACATTGGATATTCAGTGAACATTCGCAAGTTTGTATGCCATTAAAACAATACTTGCCCATTTTGATCGATTGTGGAAAATGTTGTAGTTCACCATCCTTGTCCTAAAGATCATGTAGCTGCTTTTATTTTGCAAAAATATGCTTTATTGCATATGTTATTGAGACACTTTTTAAGCAAAAAAGTGTGAATGTGCGAATATAAAACCAACTTTACCTAAGTGGCTACTTCTATTACCCGTCTATCTAAATTTCTATTTTAAGGTATTGCGTTCTATTTAAAGGTAAATTCTGTCAAGTATGCAGTCAATTGGTGTAACATACTACCGCGTCATAAAAGAGTGTCTCTTGACCAAAGTGACAGATTTCCCCCCTAAAGTAACAGCGATACCAACTGCAATATTCATAAACCAATTTGTGAATGGTTTTGAATGAGCCCTTACACACAAAACAACTGGTTGATTTCTAGTTATCATGCATCCTGCTAACTTTTAGCAACAAAAGCATAAGAAACAGTAGACAGATATAGGTTCAGCCTACCTCCGAAACGCATTCTGTTTCTTGAGCAGTCCATATTCTCAGTCCACCATTATCACGAGCACGCTGCTGCTCTTCATATGCGAAACTGTATTTATCCTCTGAGTTCGCGTGAGCAGTAAAGACGAGTCCACAAAAGTGAGCAGTCGTTTGATCTCCTGCCTGCAGAATTCAGACTTACCGGCAGATGTCACAATTTCATTGTTAGTAAGTCTCTAAGTGGGTGCCACAACCATATTTTGTAATTTATACCGGTGTGTACTGTAAGCTTGCCTTGGGCACAGGGGTTTTCAGTATTTTAAATGACACCAATTCTACAATGACAGCTAGAGTAGGCTACCTTTTCATAAAGACCCTATTTATACTAGGCTATAAAAAACTTACAACTTAAAGGGATAGTTCACTTTAAAATTAAAATTCTGTCATCATTTACTCACCCTCAAGTTGTTTCAAACCTGTATTAATTTATTTCTTCTGCTGAACACAAAGAAAGATATTTTGAAGAATGCCAGTAACCAAACAGTAGTCTGTACCCATTGACTTCCATAGTAGGAAAAAAAAATACTATGGAAGTCAATGGGTTCAGACTACTGTTTGGTTACTGACATTCTTCAAAATATCTTTCTTTGTGTTCAGCAGAAGAAATAAATTAATACAGGTTTGAAACAACTTGAGGGTGAGTAAATGATGACAGAATTTTAATTTTAAAGTGAACTATCCCTTTAATATGTGTAAAATATATATATTTTTCCTGCTCACTGCAATGTACTGTTATATCTTTAATGTATTTGTTTATTTATTTTAATCCTTTTTATTTAATTAATTTGTATTAATTTTAATCATTTATTTATTTAAATCAAAAGCATATATTTATTTATTTTTTATATTTATATTTTATAAATATATTTATATTTTATTGTTTTTCTCTAAACTTTCCCACAAACCCCTTATGGTCACCTGGGGCTCCACGTTTGAAGACCTCTGGTTTAGCGTTCCTAAAATCTGCCTTTTATTTTGTATATTTTTATAGCAACACAAAATTTGTCTTAAAGGGAATCCTGATGAGTTAAATTGCAAACTGTATGAATGGACCCACGTTTTTGGAATATTTTGGGCATACTGGATGTAAGTCTGCAGGCCAAGGTGACAAATTTTACATTTGAGAGTTTTTAGCATTGAAGAGAAAAAGAAGAATGTTTTTGTTTATGTTGAAGGGTTATATATATATATACAGTAAGATAAACTTTCTATGTTTATTACATTTTATTATTCTATTTATATTTTGAACTACAGCATTTCCACCTCAGTGGTGAGTTGTGAAATAGTTTATTTTTTGCCTGTGTCAAATCACGTTCAATTGTTATTCTCATTATTTTGTTCCATGGAGACACTGTATTTTATTTCTTCTACCCAGAGAAAAAAATTACAATAAAGATTATTCCCACCATTATTCAATTCTGGTGTTATTAACAACACACATATTGATCGAGTACAAATTAAATATAAAATAAATTCAGGGGTAACAGTAAAACATATAGCCTATATATATATAGGCTATATATATTTACTATTTACTATTATTTATTATACTGTTTGATTTATGAATCAATAACAAATAAAGATGATGTAGATGATAAAAATCACACAAATGCTAAGTTCTTAGAAGAAACATTACATTTTGTACAAAAATCCAGATTTTTTTTTTTTTTGCAATAAAAAAAAATGTCAAGTGATGTAACCAAGTGAAAAGTACCAAAATGCTTGCCTTGAACTTTACCACGTCACTTAATTATATTTTCAAAAGCATTTTCAGACATGGCTTTCAAGGTAAAATAAATATATTGCAACTGGAAAAAGTGAATTTCATGACTTCAAAAACGCATTTTTGATTTGCCTATACACATTTTTTTTAAAGAAATAACAAGTCATACCAACTAGCCTACTTATACAAACATTTATTTTAAAATAATTCAAGAGTAAAAAAAAAATCTCCAAACAGTTACACTACCTTGACAAATGTGTCATTATATTATAGAGGTGAAGACAATTCAAATAATTTTGTATGTATTTTAATTATCTTACCAAATTTGTTTTGTTTGTCGACTATGTCATCTGAACAAAGAACCTTCCATAAATAATAAAAAGACAATCAGCTGGCACAAGGGTTCTAGCCTCCTCACCAGACTCTGCTCACCACGTGACGTGACATCTGCTGGTTATAGCAACTAGAGAACGCCAGTAATATTGATGTAGAGAGAAAGGATCGTGGTGGCACAGAGGAGTTCACACGGCAGCAGTACGCAGTCGCTTCACCAGTCGGAGCTCCGGTCTCCAGCGCTGCCGTTACGCACAGGTTCATCTCATCACCAAGCACCTGATTTACAGAGACAAGTACGCGGATTTTCGCCCTCTTTATGACACGATGTAAGGCAGATATGTGGGCTTTCCGTTGAGGGATATGGTCACTGCTGATCTGCCAAAGTGGAGCCGCGCGTATCACGGATCGGGGCGCTCCTGCAGGGTCTAGGATGCGCGCCCGGAACATCCCGATTCTTACCTGGGTTCGGGGGTGACCAGGAGTCCACTGCCTCTGGTGGGCGCAGAGGCGGGAGGAGGTCGCAGTCGACCCGCACCAGGATGCCCGTGATGAGAGGTCTGCTGGCCCCGCAGAACACCTTCCTCGACACCATCGCCACCCGTTTCGATGGCACCCGTAAGTGCGCAAAACGTACCAACTTACATTTCCTTCACCAAAGTGTCAAATGCAAAAATGCAAGTGTTTTGAGCTAATTTAACATCCACCCTAAGGTATTTGCAACAGTGCGTAAAGTGAAACAATTGAAAGCTCTTAATGCATGCGCGTGGAGTCATTTCGTGTAGCAGGTTACATAGTTGTCTCATAACATTGTTGTGGGTTGCTGGCATGCCATCGACAGGAGTCATTCTGACATACTACATTTAACACTATTTTAGACAACATTTTAGCATTATTTTATAATTTTATGCATGCAGTTTTATAGTCTCGTTAATTGCATTAAACATTTGTACTTTTAAAATTGGACACATTGCAGGACTATTTGTGAACTGCAAAAAAGTTTAAATATGATTTTTTTTTAAATATATTTATAAAAGTTAGGTTTTGATTTAAAGGTAATGTCCACGTTATTTGTCAGCTCCCCTTCAACTGTTGTGCAACACAGAGTTAAAACTTAATCAATCTTAAAGAAAGGGATTTATACTTTCATTCCCCGTCTTGCTGCATGAGTTCGGGTTGCTGCGTATCTGCTTATTTTAGACATTCTGTGGAGTGATCTGTTCCCTGTATCCCTAGGACATTTTGTCTCATTTTCTTCTCTGCATCTAAAATAATGACATAATCTGGAGAATAGAAGCAATGTAATAGGATTTCACTGTGTTTTTAAGAATACATTTGACCTGACATCTGGAAGGCTCATTGAGGGTGAAAGAGGTTAAAGATCCTTTAAAGAGGGAAAACAGGTGCATCTGTCTCTCCACAACTGCAGATGATTGTGAAAAGCCTCACTTTTGAACTCTATAAACCATTGAGAGTGAGTCTGCAGAGAAACAGCTCTTGTTTAGTTTGTAAAGTATTTTTGAACAGAAGGGATGAGTAACTAGTGTGCTGTCCGGGTGAGCAGTGGGTGTGTAGGTGGATAGAGGGTCGCTAACATGCAGCTTCACGTCCAATATGCAACTGTCCAATGGTTGAGGTGGTGTAGTTTAGTGGTTAGACTAGAGGGATATTCTCGTTTCAGTGCAAGTTAAACTCAGTTGACAGCATTTGTACCATAATGTTGATTACCACAAAACAATTCTTATTTTCCACAAATCCCTCTTTCTCCAGAGTGAGGCACTTACAAAGGAAGAAAATGAGGCCAATCTGTAAATGTAAAAATATACAGTTTTAATAGTATAACCACAAGACATAAACAATATGCATGTTGTTAACATAATTTTGGTGTGGGAAAAATGCCTACTAACCTTTACATTTTAAAACTTTGTTGCCATGACAACGAAACTTCATAAACCTGTAACCCAGGGTGGCTACCATTATTTAAACAGTTTTACAGCTCAAATAATACAAGTTTTAACAGAAGAATTATTTTAACAGTTTTTTTTTTAACAGTGATAGGCACATCACTATCAACTAGCAGTTTAGGAGATGTGCACTTTTTATCATTAACTTATCCTGATAAAACAGATGCTTTAATAAAAAATCATGACTGAAAACGAAAAATAGCAAATAGCAGGTAAACACCATCTGGAGATCCTTTGCTTTGTTGTGGTCAGAGCTGGTAAAGACAAAAACTCAGATTAATGTCTGTCACTTTGTCACATACATGATTAGGATCGGCTGCATTTAAACTCAACGTGACGTGCACTATCAAAGGTTTTATTCTGCTGTTTGATGCCAGAGAAAAGGAGAGAAAAGAGCGAGGGAGAGTTTTGTGTTGTTGGTGTGCTCCCATTTGAGAGGAGTTCAAAGACAGGCCCATAGAGAGGGAATAGACACTGGTAAACACTGGACTTCACTAATGCTGTGGGGCACCTCACATTCACACATTCTAACAGGAAGTGACGGCTTCAGCCTATATCAGGTCAGATATTTTGAGTGTATACACTACTAGTGATGGGTGAATCAATCTTGAAATATGATAGGCTACTTCTGAAAATTATATTGAGAGGATAAATCTAAATAGGCTATATTATGCCGTGTTTTTTTTTTTTTTTATGCTATAGGCCTATTTATTCAAAATGTAGCCTGCACTGTAGACTATAACTTTTTTTTTGTTCAAAATTAAGTGAATTTAAATCAATACATCATCAATCCAATACACGTTTCAGACCTGACAGGATGGTTTTAGCGGGAAATCGCGTCTACGTCACTTGTCTCGTCAACTCCGGCCACTGTCCGCGTGTATTCAGTCAGTGTAGCATAAGTAGGTGTCACAACAAGTGAGAAAGGTTGACATGGAGCACGCTAAAATCTCAATCATCCGGGGAATCAACCGTTTAAAAAAAAACGCCGAACAGGTGTCTGCTTGCAAAAAGAGAACGTGACAGAGCTCGTATAAAAAGAGAATCAACATTGGCTGGGCTTTTCGGAGACGGCGAGAATTGAGGGATTCAAATGTTGTAAAAACGACGTGGAGATCGCATTGTTATTTCTAAACAGGTGAGTAAGTTATTTAATTCAAATTGCCATATGGTCTTCATAGACATTAAATATGTCAGTGCCATTGTTTAGTCTCAAGATGCAGGCCAGTAGCCTAATGTTTTTTTTTCTAAGGCATGTTTATAAAAGCTACTTAAATATCCTAATTGAACTAAGGCCTAATCCTGGCTTAATCTAAAACCTGTCCTGGAAACCGATAAAGCATGATCTAGGGTCATTTCATTATGGTTGTTGTAGCTCTGTGCTGGAATTTATTTTCAAGTAGGCTACCATCTATTAATTGGTAGGTATAGGCAGCTACAGTAACATCTTCAGATAGTAATTTATCAAATTGCTTTGCTTATATCTCTCAAGCCTAGTAGTGAATGTTTTTTTTAAAAGTAGGATAACTTTATTCATCCGCATAGTCCGTCAGAGCTGAAACACAACCAAAACTATGTTCATCCGCAAAATGCATGCGTTTTGTCTTTTAACCACTAGAGGGCCAACAATTAAATCGTGTAGCCTACATAATATATATATATATATATTAAAATCATATAATTTGTAACGTCTGTCAGAGTTCGAAAGTCTGCCCAGATGAAGAATAGAAAAAGACAGTGCCACCGGACTGGTAGTTCCACGAGTCTTTTATATATTTCCTCTCAGTCAAACACACTCTTCACATACATGCCGGAGAGCGAATGTTAACAGGGGAAATGAAAATACTCTAAAACACGTTACAAATCAAAGTGAAAGTAAACTCAGTAAAATAACATAACAGTCAGCAGTAGAGCGGTCATCTTTCTCTTTTCGTGAGCCTTCTCACTCTCACCCTGCGTGCGTGCGCGCTCACATACGAACAGCGCGCCTACAATAACGTACACCATAGAAGTAATCTTAAAGACATATTAACATTCATGTCATGAACACTATTTAACACTAGGTGGCCGTTACAAAGTGAAAAATATGAACATGACTAGAAAATAGTAGCTTCATTTGCAGTTATTTCACTCCACCATAAACAACAAAGGTAAATGTGACATTTATTATAGTGAATATTTTTTTCATTCTTTCTGTTTTTCAGTAAAACTGTATATATTGTTAATAAACAAAAATAGCTATTTTTAAGTCTGTTAATTTGTAGTGTAGGAATATTTTGTGGCTATTTAATGTTTATTGGCTATAATTCTATTTTATCCTCAGGAATTATGAAACTTATATTGGGAACATTGGCTTTGATCTACATTGTATTGAAAAGAAAACTCTAATTCTAAGGCATATCACTCCACCCCTATGCATTTATACAGTAATTTTGGTGTCTTCTTAGATTATACTGACCGACCTTACAACCATGCAAGATAGATTTGTGCTGTTGTTGTTGTCTACAAAAATTAGTTCTCTTAAGCATGAATATATCAGACTGTCAGAGATGTGTTGATCCCTATTAGACATCACATTTCTCTGCAAATGTAACTCTTGATCTCAGTATGAGCAAGCTAAATCCAGCCAGCCAAAGTGTTTGCTGTAAAGAGCTTCAGATTCAGAGAGAAAGTAATAAATTGATTCTGTCTTTGTCATCCATATTCAATCAAAGATTCATTCAGAGCATTCAACACATTTCAGACAGAATAAATGCAGGCCTTTCCATTCACCAATCACACAGCTAATTACACACCCCTAACAAAACGAGAAAAGTCATCATAATTAACTGCCTCTTGTGTCAAGAATTCATCTCGGCCTGTCTGAGCATTTGTTAAATCTCCAAAGAAACTGTTCAAAACATCAGAGTGATCCAAGAACTGACTTTAGCTGCACAGTTACACACACACACACACACACACACACACACACACACACACACACACACACACACACACACACACACACACACACACACACACACACACACACACACACACAAACAATCTCTTGAAATCCTCAGTATATTCAAATGTATTCTTGATTTGTAGTCCTTCTTTGAGAATGATATGTCTTTGTTTCACTGTAAAAAGTGAAAATTGAGGTAACCCATTGCCTTAAAATGATTAAGTAAATAAACTTCATGCTTAATCGAAACAAATAAGAAATGTGGAATTGTCAAGTTCACATGACTTAATTTTTTTCAGTTAAGCATTATATTTCTTTACTTCATTTTAAGGCAACAGGTTTACTACATTTTTTTCAAGTAAGTGAACTGAACACTTTTTACAGAGTTTTTTTTTTTCATGTTTGTGAAAGGTTTCTCACCAAGGGTGCCTTTTATTTGATCAAAACTAAAAACAGTTTAGCCTAATTTTTACAATGATTATTGCAATTCAACATAATTGCTTTATATTTTCAGATCAACATTTATTTTATTGATTCTCAGATGCTTTTTAGAATACAACAGAATATATCTGAACAGAATCACATTTTTTACCCCGATTGCATCCCTCCCCCCACCCCCACACTAAAAATTACCAAACTACGGCTTGAGGTCACAACATTTTTTTCAGAATACTTTGATAAAAAGAACGATTAAAAGAACAACGTTTACTTGAAATAGAAATCTTTTGTAACATTTTAAATGTCACTTTTTATAAATGTAATGCTTTGCTGACTAAAAGTATTAAAAAAAAAAATCTGACCCCAAACTTTTAAACAGTATGTATTCAAAAATGAAATCAAATGCAAATGTATATTCTTTATTTTTTGTTGTTGTTGTTGTTGAAGAATTCCTCATCTCGTCAAACCTCATCTCCCATATTGATATGGTCATAGTGCCAGAAATACCCTAATTGAGCCACAGAGTCCTTGTATTATCGTCTATATTAATTTTGTTCGTCTGCTCTCTGTAATCAGGTTAGAGTATGTTCACCAGATGGACCCTTTCTTGGCTTCTGTGTAAGTTGCACAAACTACACTTACACACATTTCTCTCACTTAAGGGCATCGAGTCTCCTGAAGACCCCCCTCATTCTCTATTGGTTCCAATCGGCCATTTTGGACAGTTTTCTTGCACCTGTGTGTAGCAGTCATGTCTGTTTACTTCTTCAGTCTCTCTCTCTCTCTCTCTCTCTCTCTCTCTCTCTCTCTCTCTCTCTCTCTCTCTCTCTCTCTCTCTCTCCCCTCCCTCTCAGACTTTCTTTGGGATGCTCTGTAGCTGTTAGGCGACCATCCAGAATAACTAAGCAACCATCCAGTGCACCCTAGCAACAACCAAGCAATGCCCTAGCAACTACTCTGAACACTCACGCAACTATTTAGAGAACTATAGGAACCAAAAAAACACTAGCAACCACCAAGTGATGAAATAGTAACTACTCTAAACACTGTAGCAACCATTCAGAGAACCATAGGAATTAGAAAACCCTAGCAATCACCCGCAGAACACCACGCAGAACACCCCAGCACCTATAGAAAATCTTAGCAACCATCAAGCAATGTCCCATTAACTACTCTGAACACTCTAGCAACCATTCAGGTAACCGTTGGAATCAGATCAACCAATGGCCTAGAAGTCACGCTGGACACCCTTGCGGTCAGGGCTCGACCGTGAGTTTTACTCCCGGTTTCACAGACAAGCTTAAGCCTAGTCCTAGGCAAAAATGCATGTTTGAGCTGTTTTAACTGAAAGCAACTTCCACTGGCATATCTTAAAATATGTGCTATTGTTTTGTCTCAAGATTGTTTTGTAGAATCTAACTAGCAATCTGACATGAGCTGGTCAGTGCAAGTTTTGCCATTGCTACCATGGTGAATTTTTGTAAAGGTTGCAGTGTGGAAGCAGAGAGGGTAACGGCAATCAACAAAATCTACAAATGTCCATTCTGTGTTTTCAAGCTAGGCGATTCAGCACAGGCTACGACTGTCTCATGAAGTTAGCATGATGGTCTAAGTGGAAGACTAAGGTTTTCTATGAGAGGTTTTTTTTGGTGTGTGTGTGTGTGTGTGTGTGTGTGTGGCTGAGAGTCTCTCCCCAGGGTGGTGTACTGACTCGGTTAGGCACAATCTGCCCCTCATTATAAAAAGACGAAAACATTGGTCACCGGTAAGACAACAATTCAGAAAGAAAGCAAGAGAGAGACAGGCTGTGAATGACCCTAGAGACAAGTCACATAGGGCATTCTGTGCCAACACGAGAAGCTTCAAAATTGACAACCCTGTCAGAACCCTTTGTGTATTATGAACATGAGGTCTGTGTGGAAACACTATGCAAAAAATTCACTCAGTTGTGCAAGCACTCAGTACACACTCTGCAGGAATAATATACGGTAGCAAGAATAGCCAATAAGTGCAAAACCACTAATAAAAACAAAAACAATTACGACTCTCAAATTAGATTCAAATTTTACACTAATTTGAAATAAGAAAACAGTGTATGGGGCAAATAAACAATATTATTTTGCACAATAATCTAAATGTATATATAGAATCTATGAACATTTATGGCATTTATATTATATTATATTATTAATGTTGTTTGATACGTTAAAGACTCTCCAGTAAAGGATGTGAAAAAGTCACTTGTAACCATGTCAATAGGAATAAATTGTACAAATATGATTACAATTTCATTCTGATTGTAAGGGGTGGTTTAAACCTTTTCTAATCTGATCGAGAAAACTTGAAGTTAACACTTGAAACTGGAAAGTACTACAAATGTGCAGTGATTTAGAGATGGCGAAATGACGAATGACGCATGGAACGAGTTTTTGTTGTAGTTGAATAAAGTGTCATAAATTTACATTTACATTTACATTTATTCATTTAGCAGACGCTTTTATCCAAAGCGACTTACAAATGAGAAACAATAGAAGCAATTAAACTAGCAGTAGACCAACAGTATGTAAGTGCTATAACCCTTCACAGTACAATCCAACGTACAGTATTTTTTTTTTTTTTTTTTTTTTTTTTTTTTTTTTAGAATAGAGAAGAGAGTGTTAGTATTACTGGATTAAGTGCTGCCGAAAAAGATACGTCTTCAGCAATTTCTTAAAAATGGGTACGGACTCAGCGGCTCTGGCTGAGTTAGGCAGATCATTCCACCAGTAGGGAACAGCCATGGTAAAGGTCCGAGAAAGAGATTTTGTGCCTCTTTGAGATGGCACCACAAGACGGCGCTCGCTTGCAGAGCGCAAGTTTCTGGATGGCACATAAGTCTGAAGTAATGAGTTCAGGTATGAGGGAGCAGTGCCAGTGGTTGTTCTGTAGGCAAACGTCAGTGACTTGAATTTGATGCGAGCGGCAATCGGCAACCAGTGCAATTTTGTTAGGAGAGGAGTGACGTGTGCTCTCTTCGGCTCGTTGAAGACCACTCTAGCTGCAGCATTCTGGATCAGTTGCAGAGGTTTGACAGTGCAAGCTGGGAGACCAGCCAGGAGAGCATTACAATAGTCCAGTCTGGATAGAACAAGCGCCTGAACGAGCAGTTGTGTAGCATGCTCTGATAGGAAGGGCCTGATCCTTCTGATGTTGTACAATGACTGTCGTGTCATTTTAAAATTATTCCCCTTCCACTCATCGTCTGTGAAGTGGAGCAAGACAACGTCACACCGGTCCTTGTTTCGGACTCTCATCCCCAGATGCCTTGTTTTGGGTGCAGGAATTTAGGGCGTTTTTTACTGCTTTATAAATTTAAGCGGCACGGCACAATGGTTTGTTTGCTCATCGTCTCCTAATTAGGACCCAAAATAAATAAATATTAAATCTGCTCTTTAAACAAAGAAAAGTAGCAATGTAGGAGAATAGTATGTGGAAACAGTGGGAAACTCTGTATTCGTACAGTGCACACATGCCAAAAACAATCAATTCCGTTTTGAAGCTTGTGACATATAAACGCGCACATCAACCCGATCACTTTATTTTGCGCTCATGTGAACACTACGTCCGGATTCATCTATCGGAATGAAGGTGTTCATGTAAAGGTAGCTAGTGTGTCCCTCCTGTATTCATTCACTGGATAATGGGCTAAATCTGACTAAATACATGCTGTCATTATGTATGAAGAGGCAGAGACAGAGTTGAGGGGAGAAAGAAAACATCAAACTGAGAGGCACTGAGCCTGCTGTACGGTGTAATTCTCTGAAAAATTCTCTAACATCATGACACATATGCATAAATACTCAAACATGCGAATGCGTCGTGCAACAAATTCCTTTGACAGCTTGAGTTTTGAAGTGGCTCTAATTTGTTTGAATTAATGAACTCCTTTTCACTGGTCTACTGGCAAAGCAGTGACAAAACTTCCCTAATTAATCAATAAAGTTTTCCAATTACTGTGGCAATCTGATTCCATTCAATGTAATGAATTCTGAGCAAAGTCCATGAAACTTTAATGCCATTAAAACTATAAAAAATAACTAGCAGGCTGCCTTTGGAAGGGAACCGTAAACTGTGGTATGAGACTAATTACTTTGATACCGCAGTATCTCTAATGCTACAATGGACCAGTTGGGCACAACACAACGGAAACAATCTACAACACAATGAGATCAAGCCACAACACAACAAAATCAAAGTCACAGCACAACGATAATGTTCCCGACTACTAGAGGGCTCGGAGCGCGGTTAGTTTTACTTGCCACTGTTCTATAGCAGTCTAACAAATACCAGTCTAATTAATACAAATACCACTTGATGGAATTGTCAGATGTTCCCTTATGTCTGGCTCACACTACAGGAGTTTTAAAATCCTAAACGATTGTGAAAACGAAAATCGAAATGAAAATCCTCAAATCTTAAACATGCTCACACTACAAGATTTGAAAATCGCAGCGCTTCACACACTACAAAATGTTATTAAGATTATCGTGCCAGAGAAAGCGCCTCATGTGATCTCAGTCTTGCTCATCCCGATTTAAAATCCTAAATATCAAACATGTTTGATATAATCAGGGCGGGCCTGATTTGTGTGAGAGCAGATTGGGAGGTGCTGCTGAC
The DNA here is from genome assembly GCF_949152265.1 of Phoxinus phoxinus. NCBI lineage: Eukaryota > Metazoa > Chordata > Actinopteri > Cypriniformes > Leuciscidae > Phoxinus > Phoxinus phoxinus. The sequence goes on along the minus strand of NC_136882.1, from coordinate 24,327,235 downwards.
TCTTCAGAACAGTGGCAAGGAAAACTAACTTTCCATATTCCGAGAGCCCCCTAGTGGTTGGGAGCATTACTGTTGTGTTGTGGCTTTGATTTCGTTTTGTTGTGGCTTGTTTCTGTTGTGTTGAGGCTGATTTCCGTTGTGTTGTGGCTTAATTTTGTTGTGTTGGCTGGCTTATTTCCATTGTGTTGTGGTTTGATTTCATGTGTTGTGGCTTATTTCCGTTGTGTTGTGGCTTGATTTCGTTGTGTTGTGGCTTGTTTCCATTGTGTTGTGGCTTATTTCCGTTGTGTTGTGGCTTGATTTCATTGTGTTGTGGCTTGTTTCCATTGTGTTGTGGCTTATTTATGTTGTGTTGTGGTTTGATTTCATGTGTTGTGGCTCGTTTCCGTTGTGTTTTGGCTTGATTCCGTTGTGTTCTGGATTGATTTCATGTGTTGTGGATTGATTTTGTTGTGGCTTGTTTCCGTTGTGTTGCTTGATTTCATTGTGTTCTGGATTGATTTCATTGTGTTGTGGTTTGATTTCATGTGTTGTGGTGGCTTATTTCCGTTGTGTTGTGGCTTGATTTCGTTGTGTTGTGGCTTGTTTCCGTTGTGTTGTGGCTTGATTTTGTTGTGTTTGTGGCTTGATTTCGTTGTGTTGTGGCTTGATTTTGTTGTGTTTGTGGCTTGATTTCGTTGTGTTGTAGTTTGCTTTTTTAATTTTGTTGCGTTGTGCAAAAAAGACACAAATAACTGAATATACATACTGTTTTGCTTACCATCTTTCTGATTTGTGTTGAACTTTTAGGTCACTTTATAACACTGGTTTACAGTGGGCTAAGGAGCACTACTTCAGTGCTTGCTGTTTTTATAAACTATATAGAACAATACATTTTCAAGGTTAATGGAGTCGCTTTGTTTTGTCACTTAAGTGGTCTATCAAGCTCTAGAAGGTTAAATATGTAGAGGAATGCCAAAGTGCAGCAGAAGCCTTTGAAAAATCTCTTGGGGACCAATAATGTTAAATTCTGAAGCTAATGCAAAATTGTAGATTTACTTCAAACAAAGGCTCTTAACCATGTCCAAATGTTTTAACCAATAACCAAGTGTCAGTCATTGATTGGAGTAATGTATAAAACAAATAAAAGGTTTTTAGAGAATAACTTTTCACTTGAGGGTCTCCAGACACTACTGGATAAGGCACTGCTTTAATCACAATGAATCCATGTATAAAAACTTCTGAAGCTCTTTCATGCCCAGGGCGGTGAAAGCTGAGGGAGTTAGAGAGAGCATTCAAGGTCATGACTACTGGTATTTCCTTGGTTTAACTTTGTACCAGCAGATGGATTTGGTATATTTGCTGAAATTTTATCACTTTTTCTACAATCTCATTATTTTTATTTTTACATAAGACATGATTTCATTTAGCTCCAAATGTGAAAATGAAACATCACTAAGCTTTCCCAACATAGCAACATAAGCTCTAACAATGGAATGCAATAGGGGGTGGAACTATCTGTTAATGACCAAAAGCAATACAGGTCAAATAAGTTTGGACTTTTTTCAAACAGTCATTATTTTTGCAATTACATTGCACAGAAATGCAATTGCAAAAAAAAGCTTCTTTTTAACAATGAATCTACATTTGTCACTTTTAAAATAAATGGGTTGTTCATACCACGAAATAAAACAAACCCTCATTTGTCAGTCATTTCATCAAATGAGTTGATGATCGCTACGCCAGGTATGCCTAACAAGTTCCATGTAATTCTTACATAAATATTCACATACCAGTAGTTTGCCTATATTAAGATCAACAAAAAATTTTACAAAATTGCTGTGTACAATTATATTATATTTACATTATTACACCTGCACCTGCTAAATCTTGTTTTTAGTTTGCATCTCCCTGTAATTGAAGTTGCTTCTTCACAGATGGTGGAGGAAGGTATTTGTGAACGATCCGGAAAGGGGTGTTTGAGGTGACAGGAAAAGTGGGAGTGACAACCACAGGTTTGCCATCCAGCATCAAAGTCATCTTCATTCTCAAGAGTGAGAACAGTGCAGCAGTTCACTGGCGATATTTACAGGTGATCTCTTACATAAAGCGCTTGTTACAGGATAATAAAGCACTCAAATTTGTTAGAAAGCTTCCACAAGTGTTGAAATTTAGTCCAAAAGCAATGGGGCTTCGCTTCAGACAGGCTTTTGTGGAGATTTTTCAGTGATTCTTTCTGTTAATTTGTTTGAAAGATTTGCTCAAAAAATTATTTAATCGGGAACAAATCAAGTATAATATTTGAGTGAGTCACTAATTTTTTCACTCAACCATTTTTTTCTAAAACATTGGTTTAGAGGTCTACACCCGATCAGATTTATTGCGGCTCGGGGTTAAATTTCCGAATGAATGGCGGTAGCGGTCGGTTACTCTGGTGTACTTTGGACAGGAGCGGGCGGTCTGACAATACCCCGGCCGATCCCGACATCCGACACCAGCGGATCCGTGCTTTAACTTGCAGTAAACAAAACTTTCTGCAGTGGCAGCGTTCACACCGTTCCCAGTTCCCTGCCCTGAGCAACCTGGCAAAATATGTTGTTTGCACCCCATTCAGCTTATGTGGTCGGATTTTGGAGGAGACATTAGTCAGCGACAAGATTTCATTGTGCAGTATCTTCTAATTAGCCAAAATTTTTCGTTTATTTGTATATTTGGCTTAGCCTATAGTTTTGAGTAATTCATTTAGCCTATTTTTCTTTGTGACTTTTTTTTTACAATGTTTACAGAATCATGATAAGACAAATATAATTTTGTATAGCCAACATTTTAGATTTGTTATCCCCAATCAGTCTCTTTCTTCAGGGGAAATTTAGATGTGAGATTCTGGAAACAAGATTTAAATTTAGTGGGATCCGTCAGGTTGGGAAGAAAATCATTCTAAGCGGATAGCAGGTGAACACAGAGTGAGTTTTAAGCAGGAGTGGATGGGTGCGGAATATAACTTTGTGGGAGCGGGGCGGAAAAAAACCCCAGTTCCTCGCAGACCTCTACATTGTTTCTTACAGGAATGAAACCACACTACTGTGTGTTGCTCAGAGACAAATAACATCTCAGCTGTGACTTTTCAGCTGTCAGTTTTGTTGCCGGAGCAAAACTAGACTAGTAACTGTCAATATTGTGTCTGAAATGTCTGTTAATATTAACTTTCTTGTTGTTTATTGAACAGTATAAAACTATAGCACTCTCTTGATTGTGCTTTTGATGTTTTATGTAATCAATACAATGACAGTCATATCATATGACAAATCAAACACCATTTTTGATGTGGCTTAAGCAAACAAGCATTTCTTGAGATCACTGTACATTGACCATTGGTGCATTTATAGTTTTTTATTTTATTTTGTACTGTCTGTCATTTTAGTGAAATTAATGTGCATTTAAGATTGTGTGAAGTGTTGTCAGAACGTGTGTATGTAAAACTCCGGGGACACAGAGGTGCTAGTCTGTTATGTTTTTCAGAGGGTCATTTTCATTGCCCTTTAGTGTGTCATTAATAGTTAGAGTGGTTGCCGTGCTCAAGAGACATGTGTTACATAACATAACCTGATGTTGATTTGAATTAAACCCATGGTTGACTCCAAATGTCAGGCATCTCCTGGCTTCACTACCCACGCTCCCTTGCTTTGCATCCCTCCCTCAACACGCCCCTCTGAGGACCCATGGGGATGTTATCCTGAATGACATGAACCATCATGTCAGACTCTCAAACTGAAATACTAATTAGCTTTAGCAGTCTTTGAGAGTAATTCCTCCTTACTTTAAGGCATCTGTTTTTACTTATTTCTGTTTGGATGGAATATGTGTGCCGTTTCTTATGACAAAGTTTTATGAAAGGATGTGATTTGATTCCATTTATAATTATTTTCCTCCTTTGAAATTGGCTTTAGTTTTAAAGAAAAATCATGTAAATATGTTCCCTTAGATAGGATAATCCACCAGTATCAGATAAACAGTCATCTGTGATACAAAACATCTCTGTCTATAATCTACTCATGTGTGTCTTCGCATGTACTCTTTAATGCGTGCAGGTAGGGGTGGAAAGGATCGTAGTTGATCCGCGATCCGTACGGACCGGGCCCCACGGTTCGGCACGCATGTGAATCGCAGATTAACTGCTAAATTTAACCCATAGAGTGAAAGTTTATAATTTTGACGTGTTTTGCCAATTTGCACATTCAAACAATTTTAAACGCAGAAAAAGAGAGAGAGAGAGAGAGAGAGAGAGAGAGAGAGAGAGAGAGAGGCGTTTCAGACAGTGCTCGAACACCGAAACGATTCCTCGTTTCCTTGCCCTTGAATGGACACATAAACACAAAATTATGTCAAAATAATAGTCTCGTTTATGTCATAAGTGAACAGTTGAGAAAGAAACCGGATGTTTGTCAGTTTTTTTAGTCCGTGCAGTTGGTCTTAAAGTGACCGCACACACCTAATATCCCTATTGTTGTCTGTGTCATTAATATTAATAAAACCACAAAATACAGCTTTAACAAAGATGAAACTTTTTAATTTCTACAGTGAACAAATAGTGTTATTTTACAATTAGGCTTAATTATTGATTTCTGTACCTGAATACTACTGTTAGACTTTGTAACTTTGTTATTTAGTATTCATCTCTGCTTGTAATTTGTGTATTTGAGTTTATCACATATATATTAGAATTATTGTAATTTTTATTTTTGGTGATCCAAAAAATGATCCGATCCGTGGCTCAAAAACCGTAAATGTTCCGAACCGCGAATTTTGTGATCCATTCCACCACTACGTGCAGGGATACATATTCAACACATTTTTTTCAGTTTTTTTGTAAAACATTTCCAGAGCTTTACAATTTTATGGATGACTCAGACTTCATAGAATAGAATTAAAAATCATTTTGGCCGTCCTTAAGTGGTGAGTAAACTGCAGAAAAACCACTAAGCCGCAGCAAAGCGCTTGCTGTTCCCTCGTTTCGGCGTGTCTCGCTGTGGCCGGGCCTCGTCGAATCAGCCAGTAATTGGCCCCGCTTCGAACACGGTCAGACGCTTACCGCAGCAGATGGAATTCGCTTGATTAAATATCCTCTGCTCCATCAGGGCCAAATGTGCTATGAACCGTTCCTCCTTAATACACACACCAGCACGCTGGAGAGAACAACCCTGCAAAGCCCGACGGCTCTCATCACTTCGGTTTAGATTTTTGAAGAATATATATGGAAAGAGTTTCGTCAACTTCTGCCCGACCTCTGTTCCTCTTCTCAGGGTCTGAATGCAGAAAAATAACTTAAACACTAATGAGCCAAAGCAGGGTATAAGCACCACATTGTTCTTAATTTTTTTTAAAAATATGTGGTTACACCCATTGATGGATGAACCATGAATTCAACACTAAACCGGTCTGTGGCCCAATGTCGCTGTCCATGGTCCTGATGGTGTTAAAAAAAGATTCTTTGAATATGAGGATTATACATATTATTATGCAACTTATGGATCTTATTCCATCACAATATCATTTTTCTGACTTATCTCGCTAAAGCTAATATTAATAGCTAGCATTTATGCATCTTAACTTAAATACACACAATAAAACAAAATTTTCAGCTTGACTGGAAATGTTGCACTATGAAAAATATTCGCTCTGCAATGGATGTTAACCTTTATGTTTTTATTATCTAAAAATGGTTTGTCGTGATGGAAAGGGTGCTACTGAAGGAAAATTTATATAAATATTGTTCAATAAATATTCCGATTTTTTGAATATAGACTGAAAGTCTGGCCTTGGGACAAGGATCAAACAATTAAAATAACATTTACATTTATTCATTTAAGATACTTTTATTCATAGCATTTAGAAATTAAAATAACTGCATATAAAATGAAGTTAAAAAGAATAAATGAGTTTTTTTAACTCTAGGGCATTAATGTGCCTATATTTAAAGAAACACCCATAAACACAATTATTTCTGTATGAGAGATTCAGATATTTTTAAAGATAATTTCTTCTATTTATGTGCTTTTCCTGAGATGATCACATCAAGGTGCTCATTAACTTTAGGGTTCATAATGTGTGCTGGTCAGGTCAGGTTGCGTTTTCAATGAGTTTGACTTTCCACTCTTGAAAGCTTTCTGCTCTTTTAACTGCAGCGTTTATTGGTAAAAACGATAGAGTTCTAGCTGCGTTATGAGAGCACATCAAACAAGAGTGCCCTTTTAAAGACATTCGGTAGACAGAGATTTTATTGTGCAGCTGTGTTATATGTTCATATTGAACATCAGAGTATGTGTAATATGCATGAATTGCACAAGTTGCTGGCCTATGGGTTTTGTTTGTGTATGTGTTCAGGTGAGGTCATTGGAGGAGTGTTTGCTCCAGGATAAAGTGACCACACACACAGTGTGTATATTTACACATGCCCATTCTCTGATGATGTTTAATGACTTCCTTGAAAGGCAAACCAGTCACCATAAAGACTTCACTTTTTATGGCAATACCCAGTAGTGGCATTAGGCTCCAGACAGCATGAATTATTGAAGAAGAAGAATAATTTATGAACGGCATAGATGTTTGGAGCTCGATTGTTTTTGTGTTTGCCAGTATTAACACTGAGTTTGTTATGATATGTCAAAAATTACAGCTTTAGTAATTAAAGACCTTTGGTGAATTTTGTTACCTTTGACTGGATATATTGCTTTTTAGGGTTCTGAATGATTTTGATCAGTTTAATGAACATGTTCCTTATTATTTTATGTTTTACAATGATAACGTCTGTTAACAAATATTACTGTAGCTCTTTAGTATGGTTACACGTGAAAATATGTTGTAACTTTTTTTCATGATATACACATTTTACAATATAATTTTATATATGTTATATTATATAATAATAGATTGAAAGTTTGGCCTTGGGACAAAGATCATGTAAAATTACATGTACATTTAAACAGACTTTTATACAAAGCACTCAGAAATTAGAGTAACTGCACATAAAAGGCATTTGAACAAAAAAGGAAATTAATGATGCAAGTATTAAAGACTGTTAATAAAAGCAACTTCAAAGACTGTTTTAATGTGACCTTCAAAAACCCTTAATGATCATTCCTAATTGTTTTATGTTTTACGAAACCTCTGTTAACATAAACACTACAGTAGCTTGTTGTAGCTCTTCTTTCATAAAATGTATTTAAGTTTAAGAATTGAATAATCCATTTTCCTTCCATTTATTTAATATTTTATTATTTCTTCAAAATCTCTATGTCTCTAGGCATTGAGCTGATCTTTGCATTAGGCCTCACATTTGTTTGATCTTGCTATAATATCTCCATTTTGCAGGGCTGAGACACACTCAAAGGTAAAAATATAGCTCTACCTGTAATTTGTAATTAACTAATTTTAACCTTATTTACCTACAATATCTGAGTTAGGATGTACTATAGACTTCAATTCATCTGATATAAAGGACATTATGATTATAGGATAAAAAAAAAACATTGATATATATTTATATAATTGTAAAAAAATGTTTTACCTCTGAGCACATCCCCCCATACTTTGGGGGTCAATTTTGTTGACAAAGTATAGATAAGTTAACATAACCAAATACACACATTCATTGTTCATCATTAACCCCAAAAATGTTTCTGAGGTGTCTGTTTTTACAGATGTGTTTGTTCTCCAGACAAGTCTTGTGTGTCATTTGTCAGATCTGCGGTGCTGTGCCCTCTCTGGCCCTGTCTGAAACAACAGCTTTAATTGGAGTCTGAAGGACAAGACTGAGCAAGCTGAAAGGGCCAGAAAAGAAAACGTGTCTCTCTTAAACGCATGCACATACACGCACATAAAATAACCAAGACCAACATCTTTTATTCCAGGATTGTCCATTCCCTGCCTCATATTTAGCTAAAAGGCCTAGACCAACCTGACATGTGACCCCATACAGCACAGAAGCTGCTGAAAGAGCAAATCTGATAAATAGATGTAATTTAGCTCATGTCAAGGCCCACATAAAGTGCTTGATAGATGGAAAAACAGGCTAATTATTCCCCAGAGGATGTTCTGGACATTTGAGCAAGGACATCCCCCTAAAGGGACACTAGGGATTATTTTTGTGTGTGGTGATTAAGTAAAAAACCCTTTGTGGTTAAGGAGTGGGTAGATTTATTTGGCCACAAATACAATAGCGTCCCCTGAAATATTTTAGTGTCCTCCATTGATCCGCCCACCGGGATATGCTCATACCTGCTGCTACGAAGTGCCGTACGAACTGTGATGCACAGCTGTGAAACAGCAAGAGGGCTTCTCCTTCCTTTTTCCTCCCTTCCTCTTCCTTTTCTTATAGCATTGTTCAGACTGTATCTTATTTTTTGCATTGTTATTTTTCAAAAAACATCATTTAATATACTGTTTAATACTGACCAAAAAATGTCACGACAAGGACAACGTGCATCACACACACACACACACACACACACACACACACACACACACACACACACACACACACACACACACACACGTGGGGTGTGGGGTGGGTCTTGTTTGCTTACAGTACATTTAACATAGAAAGACTTTTGTTATTTTTTTGGGGTGATTTTTTTTGGGTGAACTAATTCTTTAAGAAATATATATATATATATATATATATATATATTTTGGTTCCGGTTATATATATATATATTTTACTACAGTTTGCTGCTGAAACAGCTCAGCTGTCACTCTGCTGCACCTTGACAAGACATATGTCAAGGATAAAATGAGCACTAGGCTGACAACAGTGATGACACTACATCTGTGTCTGTCAGAGAATGTGAATCAGAAATCTAAGAGATCTCTCATCTCAACCTGTCCTTTTGGATGTGATCTACGCACACACTTAGCACAATGTGTGTGTGAGTGCTTCCTGTTCGCTTCCTGTTTCAGCAGCATAGTTCCCTTGGGCTATGTTTAGACAGGAATGCAAAGGTAGAGACTTGCTTTGGTTCTCTGGAACTCCAGCATGGAACATTGATGTGGTTAGACGTCCATGCCAGAGTAGGATCCAAGAAATCTCTCTAATCCCAGTGGCAGAATCAAAACAACAGGGAGGTTTGATGGATTACGGCCAGCCTGAACTTTGAGTTACAGGTTCTCCACTGTGTAGTTACAACCAAATAGTTCTAAAGACCATGAAACTTCTTGTTGCTGATATATTTCCCATTTAACAAAAAGTTGGGGTGTTTTGAATCATTAAATTATTTTTATTTTTTATTAAAATATATTGTAAATAGCCAGGCTTTAGTTGTCACATGATTTGCTACTTTCAAGTCACTTGCAGGTGGTACAAGGGTAGAGACATTCTCATTCTAGCATCTGATTAGACAAAAAACTGTAGCGAAGGATGAGTCAAGTATATTGGGTTTGTTTTCCAGGAAAAGAGAGACTGTACATTTTAAATGCACTACTGTGCAAACGTATTTTCCAACCTGAAAAGTATGATGTGAATTGCTTTACTATATGATGATTAATATAGTGAAATTGCCTTAAACAATTACTAAATAAACTGCAAAATGTTACGATTTCTAATACATTTATTAGAATGTATTACAGAACCAAGAAATGGCAGTTGTTGTGTTAACCATAGTTACAGGACAGGGCCAAGACCAGCTCGGAGCGAGGCAGTTATATGCTGGCTGTAAAGTGTTTGTGAATTCTGGAGGCGGAGCAATGAAGATAGGGTGTGGGTTTGTTTGGGGTGATTTCAAATATCAACAGTGTTCAACAACAATTCTGGGAGATCGCTTACTGCACCTGTAAGGTCTCCCTGCAAAAATTAAAGCTCAATGGTTTTACATTTGAAAGCAAATAAATAACAACAACAAATGTTAGTATTTTAGTTTGACTGTTGTTTAAAATAATTATAAATGGGTTTCTTTAGCTGATCACTTACCTGATCAAAGTTGAATACAGTTGTGCTGCTTAATATTTTCGTGGAAACTGTGATACTTTTAAAAAGGGTTTTTATAATGGGCCTAAATTAAAATTTGATCAACAAATAATACAACAAAAGACACATACGTTATACATAATGCATGTAGCACGCAAGCACAGCAGATTACCACGTCTAGAACATGGAGATGTTAGTCCCGTGTCCGAATCGGTACATGAAATCACAGACGTCGAGTGATAAGAATTGTAACTCAAACGTTGTTTAGAAAACTAGTCTCATCCGAATAGGACATTTGATGTATTGAATGTTAAAAAGAAAAGCATTTATTTGAAATAAATATAATTTTTTTTGTAACAATGAAATGCATCCTTGCTGAATAAAAGTATGAAATTCTTCAAAAACATAGTGTTGACCCCAAACTTTTGAACAGTATGTGCATAAGTGAATTGCATCAATGTTTAGGTGTACTCTAGCATATACAGGGTTGGAATTTCGGCGCCGGATTGCGGGTAGTGCGCACAGAATATTCACTTGTACAATCGGGCCAGCAGTGAATTATGACTAAAGTTTACCATTTGCACGTCTTTTTAAGTATTACCAGGTTAAATATTCAAGCGATTTTAAACTATTCAGTGCTTGCGCGCTCTCTGAGAGATGGTTTTCTATGCGCACAAACATGGAAAAGCTGCATCAAAAACAGTTCGCCAGTAACAAAATTATTTTTCGCGGATTATATTTAACACACAAAATTGTCAAAATTTCCGTCTGTGTGAGTATCCTCTAACATCCTTCCTCACAGTCGGTTATGTCTTTAATAAGTATAAAACACATGTGACAGTCACAGTATAATGAACACATGAATGCACTAGCTCTTAAACAACAGCCATATGTGTCTGTCATTAAACAACAAAAGAAAGCTTTAAGTTTAAGGAATCAGGATTAATAGCCTATGTGTTTAATTTAGTCAAGACTAAAATACTACCCAGTGTTATTTTCCATTTGATTTCTTTATTCAATTTCTGTAGGCCTATTTCTGAATACTAGTGTTAGACCTAGTCAAATTCTCTTTATTTGTATTTTTATTCGATTGTATTTATTTGTACTACTTTTTTCAATTTAATTTAAAAGCTTTCTTGTGTTGTGTAAATTTTTAACAATATTACCCCATTGTAAAAATGCAAGGAGCGCAAACATTTAGGCGAGATAAATGTAATAATTTTTTTTGGGGAAAATGCCCCCCCAACTCCCCCTCAAATTAAATAAATCCCGCCCCCATAAGAATCACCTATAAGGGGGATTTCTCCCCCATTTTACAAAAACGAAATTCAGGCCCTGATATAGAGGGCTTCAAAGTTAGACAGACTAAAAACCACAGAATTGAAAATGTTGAATCCAAATCTCAACTAGACTCTAATCTAATGTTCACTCTGTATATTTTTCCAAGCTGTTATCATCTTTCTTTCTCTATGCGGTTTTGTGTATTAGTGTATTATGCTGTGTTCTGTTTATTTAGTCACATTGCCATCTACCATATTGCTGCTTTGACTTTTGAACTGAATCATTTATACTGCATGTGACTTGAAAACACAGAATGCGTATTGCTTTAGCTATATTACTTTACCTTGCCTTACCTTATGCATTCTCATTGGGTTCTTGTTATAAGTTTTTCTGCCATGTGTGATTTTCAGTAATGTAATCCAGTAATACTGTGCACCATGTATTTATTCAAAGCATCGTTTTTTCGTTCTTTTCTGTCTGGTCTATTTAGTGTGTTTTCTTTGGTCTCTATAATTTCTGCAGCACAATGGCATACCTGTCAGGACGTGGATGTTCTTCGTGTTCATGTAATTCATGAAAATTGCCTATTTCAAATTTCTTTTTGTAAGAAACACTCCATTTGATAGAAACAGTCTGATTAGGAACATTATCTCAAATAGACCTTTAATGTTGCTCTCTATTATTTAAGAGAGAACATCAGATGAGTGTAGATGAGGTTAATTCTTTGTGAAATTACATCCTTTGCAAGCTTATGAGAGCTTTTTTCTAAAAAACAATTTTTTGCCATTTTCAACACACTATTTAACATTTTGGATCTTCTATGGCACGGATCATTGAAGGTCAGCAGCAACGACATTGATTAATAAAGTGAGATTAAATAGTATATTTGTGTTATTTAACAAATTGTATTGGTTTGCGTAATATTTTGAGTTTGCATTTCACTGTTTTTTTGAGGAATACTGAATTGTCCAAATGAGATAAGTAAATGTAAATGTTTACACCACGCACACAACCCCTCTGCACTTCCAATTTCTTTCAACATGGGGACAGGACAATAATTGGGAAATAACTTGCATTACTTGTTTGAAAAGTAATCTGATTACGTACGTAACTCGTGTTACTTGAAATGCATTACCCCCAAACACTGATGATCGTAATGTTGGTGACTGTTACAGCAACAGCATTCATCTGCAAACGAGAGTTTCCGTATTCTTTTTGTAGAGCGGCTTGAAATTCACATTATGCAATTGTAACCAATTAAAGGCATCTTTTTAGGGAGCCAATCAATATCAAGCAGAATCAATAAAAAGTCATTATGTCTTGCTTTCCTGCTCTGTCTTCTGACAACAAGATTCACTAGTGTTTCTTTATTTCTACAGAATTCAAATATTGTAAATTTGAAAAGGAGTATACAAAGCAGGGATTTATTTAAGGCAACTTCATTTGACCTAATTTCTGTGTCGAAAATACGAGCTGTGTATAATCTACCTCGGAGCGAGGCTGCCACCTGCACTAATCTTATGAGTTACCATGGCAAACCCCATGGCCAGAGGGACAGGGCCACGCTGTGTTCGTGATGCGTGTCAGTCGAGCCGCAGCGGGAAGATCCAATCAAGTCTGTTACTTAAGATCCATTTGCAATCTTACACCTCTTGACAGTGCCCTTTCAGTTCTGCTTTGAGGAATAATGCTGAGGACAAAAAAAGACCCTAAATTGCAGACACTGATTCCTTTTGGCCTACACAATAGCTCCATTGTTTGGCCGAGTGCTTTTGAACGGCAAGGCATGTCAGTTTTGTAACCTATAAGACCTGTTCTCAGCCCCAAAACTCACTTCAGTTACAATGCATTTCACCTCAAGAACTTACAGACAATTATTACAGCCACAAACATTCCACCCGACTCATGAATATCCTCTAGTTTTGAGCACATAAAAGGCTCATCAAGAATAATCTGGGGCATGTGTCAATTCTTATTAGTTTTTGTTGACGCAGTATGACATAAATCAGAGAGAGAACGAGTTGCCGAGCCCCGTCCTGGATCTCTTCATGTCTCAGGACCTACAGGGAATGAGGATCTCTGCGAATACTCTCCAAACGACTTTTCTCTGTGTAACTGTGGCTTTGCAACTGAAAGAATCCATCTACATTTACGGCCTTGTCTGTGTCTTTCTCTGCTTGTTCTGTGTTTGAGATCGCTCTGATCAGGTCATGTTCAATTGGTTTCAGCAGATGAGAGTGTCCCAAATTGGGGTTAGAGATATGCTTGGTAATTCCCTCTAACAACCTACAGAATGAACTGGAATAATACAGAACTGAATAGTCTCCTAATGTAAAAAAGCAAGAAAGATACTAATGAAGAAAAGTTGATCCATGCAGTTATGAAGTCAGTGGATTTGTTTCAATAACGATGAGAGAAAAGGATTGGTTTACGGTCAACCTTTGTCAAGCAATTATGGATAGCATTTTTTGGATCAGTATATTTATTTTATTATATACGATGTGTATATAATTATAAATATATATACACTAGGGGTGGAGCCGAACCCGAATACGGTAGCCTATTCGGAAAGGCACAAATAACGTGTTTTTTACAAATACTTATTTCGAACAAATACTTTAAAAAATATTTGTATTCGGGAATAGGAAAAACTTTAAATCAAAAAGCTGCGTTTCCTCATGAGACCGCAGTGCACGACGCCCGGATGAGTGAGAGAGTGAGTGAGTGACGGACGCAGGCTGCTCCACACAGCAACAGAGAGGGCTCGGCTGAGCGAAAAAACACTTAACTCCGTCACTATTTTTGTTGAATAGATTTTTGTACCTTAACTGGGTTCCTGAGGCAGTTTATAACTTTCGGGAAGTGGAGTTTGATCGGGAGATTATTCCATTACGCTGCATTATTGACGTCTGGAGTCGGGCGCTCTCATGTTCGCTCTGTTTACGCAGCTGTTTAGCGCAGTAATTTAGACAATAGGCTGTTTACAGAGTAACGTTTACGTTCGGTTAAAAATGCGTGTGTAACGTTAGTTGTGTCGAATTGTATGCACGTGTGGGAGTTATATGGTACGTTTAAGTTACTCAGTCTTTTGCAGACAGCAAGATGTAGGCTTCATAATGTTCACAATGGTATTTTATTAGTTGTTTTAACCATGGATGAGGTAATGACTGTTACGTTATTTTCTTTTCAATGACGTTCCTTGTTTCATTGCTGGATTTATGGAAAAATATCAACCAATATTGCATATCCATCATTATTAGAATGTATATAGGCCTAGTTAAAGAATACTTACACTATAACGTAGTGTATAAAAACGCCTATTTTGAATTTTACTCAAATACAAATACAAATACTTTCCCCCCCTCAACAAATACAAATACAGATACAAATATCGGCTGCTTTGCACACCCCTAATATACACACTACCATTTAAAAGGTTTGGGTCAGTAATATCTTTTTTTATGTTTTTGAAAGTCTCTTATGCTCACCAAGGCTGAATCGTTTTATATTTATTTTTTAAATATTGTAAAAACAGGTTACAATTTAAAATATTTGTTTTCCATTTTAATATATTTAAAAATGTAATTTGTTCTTGTATTGGCAAAACGCCAGTACTCCAGTCTTCAGTGTCACATGACCCTTCAGAAATCATTCTAATATGCTGATTTGGTGATCAAGAAACATTTCTTATTATTATCATTGTTGAAAAAAGTTTAAATTTAGTGAAAACCATGATGAATTTGTCTTGAATGGGCTTTTTTGGTAAATAGAAAGTTTACTTGAAATGGAAATCTTTTGTGACGTTATAAATGTTTTTAATAACAATATATTAAAGCAATAAGCTCTGCAAAGGCTTGTTTTACAGTGAATTTAGAACAGCTAAGGGGCGTTGTTAGGTGTGACGCAGAGCGGAGTGTCTAAAACCCCCTTAGCTGAAACACAAAGAATCACAAAATTACTCAGTCACAGGTGTATGTTTGTTGAGTAATTTACAACGGCTTTGAACGGGGCTCAACCAATCAGAATCAAAGACCGGAACTATCCGTTTTATAATGGTTTTTATCTCCCAGTAAAAAGCCCAGTAATCTCATATGACTTCTCTATAGTTTCAGATCTGATTGTGCTCAATTTGACAGTGCACTAGCAGTTTTATCAAGAAACCAAACCAATCTCATTAAATCAAGGCTGTACTATTTACATTCATTTATAGATGTCTACTTTTACTGTTTAAGTTGACTTATTCATATCTATTAATTTTCTTCTTAAGCCACATTTTAGAAGAAACATCTGACAAATTGACACTTGAAACGTAAATGAAACAACTGGGAACTGTTTAGGTTTACTGTGCTAAGAAAGAGCATTTTCACACTCGCATACACTACAACCAAACACTGTAATCTCTGTGATGTAACGTGTATGATATAAGAGCGTGCGAGCACCAACTACCCGTCAGAACACATAGATCAAATTGACATTAGTACTGCATGCATGTCGCATTTAAAGAGTGACACGTGGGAATATAAAAATAAAGGATATGTCTGCACCTCTGCGTTTAGATTTAAAAATATACTGATTGCAGTTAAAATACTTATTTGAAGTCTTAAGGCGAGACACTACAGGTGAATAGGGTACAATTTTAAAATGATAGATATCACCATGAAACTTCCTCAGTTGATTAGTTACACAAGTTCATAAAAAAATGTATTACAAATTTTTTAAATTTTAATTACGCAAATTACGCATTATCTCATTAAATATGTGCAATTTTGCATATATTTTCGGTAGATAGATCTGAACATATGATAAAGCCAGGTGCAAAATTCTTTTTTAATTTTGTTTACACACAAGATGAAAAGATATGTTCTGAGGGATTTCAGGATATATGCTTTCATTACTTATATTAGGAAATCAAAATATACTGTCCATAGCCTTAAAAAAATAGATTTTCGCCATATTTTATCAGGCCAGGCCATATTAATCAGGCCAGGAATTATTTATTAACAAATCCCTCTGAACATTATCTTCAGAATACTGCTAAGTGTATAACTGGAAAGTCTGGTGTACATAGGTGCTACATAGGCTGAGATGTTAATACTGGAGAATGACAAAAAACTAATTTTGAGAAAAAGGCATTTAAAGATTTGTAATGTAGAAATTCATACTTTTTTTGTGGAAACAACTATTTACAGACACAATATCTCATCAAATCATTAGCAACAACAATACAAACCACCTAAATCACATCAAAACGTATAAACACAGCATTTATGGCCTTCAACTGAACAGAAAAACATCTAAATGTCTAAATGTCAGAGCACGTCACATGATGCATCTGAACGAATCACGTTGTCAGAAATTGACATCAGCCAATGAGATTTCCCTTTTAGAGTTAAATGCCCATTGTACTTGCACGATTGGTTGCTGATAAAAAGGAAATTACCATATTTGGATCCGACAGCATTGTACAGACGCAAATAGACAAAGTGTAGTAAAATAAAGACCTAAATGAGTATTTTGGACTTTTTTTCACCACAAGTCTGAAAGAAGACGTTATTGAAGACAAAATCTCAAAATTGACCAGTGAAGAAAAAAAACGATGTTTTTGCCTGCCGTGTCTCGCCTTAAGAACACTTCAACTGTCTTCCTTTAAGTGTGTAGTTCACATCTAGTTCCACTGTGTCGTTCACCATGGAGACCGCAGAGCTTCGCAGGGCTGTGCAGAGCTCTGGAGGCAGGGGCAGGTGTCTCTGACTGGTCTCCTGTGAAGGGAATGTTACATGCTGTCTCCTAATGGGATGCAATACCCCCGTGAGACCTTGCTTCACAGCACACCCCGGGAGGGGGAAGGGGAGGGGGGCAAAGATCCAGGATCCATTATACCAGGAATAATGTCCAATTATTCCAATAATGTCTGTTGGGGGACCATCAAAATAAAACGTTATCAGAAATTAAGCAGACAATCTAATAGTTGAGATGTAGAGGCTTCTAGTTAGTAGATTGCCCAAAGTGGACAATCTAAATAAAGTACCCTAATCATTCCTAAAAACTGAACTATTTTG
The DNA here is from genome assembly GCF_949152265.1 of Phoxinus phoxinus. Lineage (NCBI taxonomy): Eukaryota > Metazoa > Chordata > Actinopteri > Cypriniformes > Leuciscidae > Phoxinus > Phoxinus phoxinus. The sequence continues at coordinate 24,309,958 of NC_136882.1, read as the reverse complement.
TGTGTTGATTAAAAAAAAAAACGTTTCGGTCTTCCAACCTTTTACCAACGTGTCAATTGATTTTTTGATTAATATGCGTGAAGGAGAGAGAGCAAAGACAGTGCTTAGTTTGAAGACCGAGAGAGTGCGTGCGGGGGAGGGGCTTATATTTGCTCGTTCTCCTCTCAGTTAACATGCGCTTTGTCACAAGCGCAGCAGTCATCTACCTCACTCATAAATCACAATACCTGATCAAATAAGGTTTTGCCGGGATAAAAATTTGCTTTGGCGGCCGCCCAAAAAATGTTCAATGCAGAAAAAACCCTGCCATTTCATTTGAAAGAATAGCTACAATATTTCTTGAATTAGAAATCCAATAGCACATCCAGTTACAAGGTAATCAAACTATTGAGAGGTTAGGATCCGGGCTGCTTAAAACAAACAAGGGAGAACCAAGAACTGGAAAGTTACTGAGATCACATTTCTGATTAGTCATGTGGACCAGAGCAAACCACTTAAATGACAAGTGATTGAAAAAGCATGTATTACAACACAATTAGTCCTTCTCTCGTTACAGCAGCCTTTTGTTAGTGTGTCCAGAGGCATCATTCTTCCCCTATTTTGCCTCATACAGTATCGCCCAACAGGCAATAGGGTTTCCAGTACCCTAAATCGTTTCCCATTCATGCCTGATCATCCATCTGCTTAAAGCACTTAATGGTCTGTAACAATGACTGCATGCAGCCCTGTGCTTTTTTAGCATCCATGCACCTGGCAGCACTGGCAGATATTAGCGAATCCCCTGGAGGGATCTGGCTTGTGTTTTTCCATGTCGCTCATATGTCTCCCATCCCTGCTCCGGCGCCAGGGGAACGGCCGGTCACGTCATTGTCAATGAAGGGCAAATGCGAGACCGAGAGCAGGCCCCTAGGGTGAAAGTGTTGGGTCTTAGACTTACCCCCCGAATCCAGCGAACGCAAATGCGATTGAAGAGATTGATTCCTGCGGCAGTGCTCAATCCTGCTCACGTTATTGCGGTTCGTAATGGAGGTGCTCCGTTCAGTGGCCCTCCGGCCGGCAGATACAGAAGTGCTCCATTACGCTCGCCTGCTCTTGAGCCAGTGTTTAATGCTAGCAGGAGAATGGCTAGTCTGGAGAAAGATGATAACCCTCTTAAACCAATAATGACAATGCAACGGTGGTCCGAGTCATGCCAGAACCCATGTTGAAGTTCACTAACAAAAAAAGAATGGTATGACCATGTCTGTGTGGACATGGTAACATGGTATTCTTTTTTCTTTTTTAAAGCATTCACTACTATGGTGTATGGGTGTTTCTTCAAAAAGTGTTTTTTGACTTCTTTTAGAAAATAAACTCTCTTTTCACACTCACATTAGTATGTTTAATTTGTCTACTAACAATGCCCAACAGTTTACATGCATCATAGAATAAATGTTTTTTTTTTCTTGACAATTTTCATCAGTGTCATTTCCACCATCTCATATTTTGAATTGTGTACTAGAATTTTGTCATGGAAATGAATGATGTTGGTGGATTTATGTTTTGTGAAATTATTGAAATAAAATAGCTGATATAGCGGACTCCTGTCTTACCAGGCTGATTTCACTGCTATCATTTTAGAATTAAATCATATTTTTAACATAATTTGACAAAATTACAGATTGATTGGAACAGTTGCAAACTATAACTAATAAAAATTGTTCTCCGTAATTGAAATACAGCTGAAACTGTTTTATATTTGATGGAAAAACTTAAACTTTAAACTTACTGAAAATTAACTGAAATAAGTTTGTTTAAATGACTAAAGCTAAAACTAAAATAAAAATAAATGAAAACTAATAGAAATAATAAAATAAAATAAAACCAATAAAATGACAAGCACCTAAAATTAATAAAACAATGAAAATGAAAATATGAAAATGAAATGTAAACTGAATATATAAATAAAAGCTAAATGAAAATATTCATAAATACTGTAATAGTACAGTAGTCAACATTTGAAGTAGATCAAAAAAGTTAATCAAAGTTGTCCTAAGACAAGAACGGGTATTGTTCAAAATTCATGTATAACTTTGATCAAAGGTTTTGATCCTCTTCAAATCTTGACTATTGTATATATAATACTAAAATGATTTGCTGATTTGATGCATAAACAATTAATATTACTCTACACAAGCTTATACAATTAATATTACAATGCATCTTTGTTTTCTTTACACCATAAGTCTCAAATTTTTGGATTTCTAGACATATGTATCTACTTTTAGAACAGTATGACTGCCAAAGCAATTTAATAATTTTATTAATGTTTTTATTTCACTCTTTGTTTAGATTATCATAGTTTTAAATTTAATTGTAAATATTTGTATGATGCCCTTTCAAAGTTTAAATGCTTTTGATATGTAGCAATACTAAAAGATGAAGGAATATAAGAAGTTTTGAAAGACTTGAAACTGATAAATGTGAATTAAGTGCATAAAAGTTGAAGCCACCCATATATCTGATACTGTACCGGTACTGTATCATAGTACCACCAAATTATTTTTCTACAGTCAGACAGCTTTTAAAGTCACATTCATTTGTAATTTTGTCAAGTGGTTAGAAAAGAAATGTGGTGAGGGGTAAGAATCAAGCAATCTGTGCTCTTTATCTTTCCATTTGGCCAAGCTGTATTTTCCTTTGATCTGATATTCAAGCATAGTTCCCTTTGCTCAGTCTTCCTTCTCTCTCTCCTGTCCCTCCCCGCTCTCACATGGTTAGTCTTCATTTGCATATCTCACGCCTTCCTTTCCCTCCTTCATTTTCTCCGGTCTTCACGTTGCCAGGGTTCACAGCTGCAGAATACGTTCTGATAAAGTCAGCCTGCTGAGCTGTAAAGAAGCGCCCATGGTCCCTGCTGCTCAGACTCAGCTTTGAAGCGAGTACTGCTCTGCCGTTCCTTCTGTGCGCAGGTGCCCGAAATACCAGACAAAATGGTGTAAACATTTAAAAAACAAAACGGGGGAAGGCGGGGGCAGCTTATTAAGTTTCCCTTTCTCTCTATTCTGCATTTGGCTCCCTCTGTGTTAAACTCTCATTTGCTTTTACATAATGTCCTCCCACAGTTTATGGAATGCTATTTGAGTGATGCGACTACTGGGGGATTTCTGCCTTGAGTCAAGTGAATCTCGCCATGAGAACATTGTGTGAAAATAGGGCGCTTCTTTGCTGTCTTTTGACTTAACCTTAAGGAACATTTGGATGCATTCAGCTTGGGAATGGTCGAACCAAATGATATATAACCAAATAATAAACGGCACTAATGATTGACTGGATTATTCACCTGTGACCACGTTTACTCCAAAAAAGATGGCACCCAAATTAAAATTCTGTCATCATTTACTCATGTCCAAACCTGTATGATGGACTGTATGATGGACTAACAGTTTTTGTGACCATTGACCTCCACTGTATGGACTAAAATGTATGGGAAAAAACAGACATTTGTCAAAATATCTCTTTATGTTCCACAGTAGATATAAACTCAAACAGGTTTGTAATGATATGAGGGTGAGTAAATGATGAGATGATGAGAAAATGTTCAGCTTCGCATTAACTATCCCTGGTGTACTTGTGTTCCAACAAGCTATTTTTGTGGTTGAACAGTATGGCTGTGCTGGTCTTTTCAGCTGAGGCATGTGTACATATGTGCATTTTTGGGGTATTTTTCAGTTTATTTACCAGGATCTACTTGGCACAGATTTGCTCGGAGCAATTTGACTTAAGTTTTTGGTGTTAAGGAAAGCTGGTTTCATGCTTTGATGGAGTTGGATGCCTCCAAAAAAATGTATGTCCTGATTGAGTAGAAGAAGATGAAAAAGAAGAGGAGGAAGAGGAATGTGAAGCTAAGAGTGTCTATTTTGTGGGAAAACAGGTCAGGTTTATTTGCTGCAGAATTACATGCAATACCGGGGATTAAATTCACCAACGGAGATCATACATGATTGACAAGTTTCTTTCCTGCGTTTACACATTACCATTAAGAAGTGTGGAGTCGGTAATTTTTTTTAATGCTATTAAAAGAATGCTCACCAAGGCTTCATTTTAAATAATAATAATAAAAAAAGTAAAAATACAGGAAATCAAAATAAAGCAAAAACAGTAATATTGTGAAATATTTTAAAATGTAATTTATTCATGCGATGGCAAAGCTAAATTAAGCAGCCATTAATTCAGTGTTCAGTGTCAAGTGATCCTTCAGGAATCAATCTAATATGCTGATATTTATCAATGTTGAAAACAATTGTGCTGCTTAATATTTTTGCTGATGGGTCCTTCCTTAACTCAACCTGCTGTTAACAATAGACATGGTTAACTGTACACCACACAGTCTGGTTCCTGTTGCATCTGCAGCCAATTAGCTTGCTTCTCAACATTTAAATAGTTCTTGCAGTCTTTAGTTTAGTCTGTGCTTGTGGTAGCAGTTGGTTTCAAAGTTCCTCTGTCGCTTTTGAACAATTTAATGCATTCTTACGAATAAAAGTTTTCTTTAAAAACAAAATATCTGACCCCATGCTTTTGAACAGTATATTTCTTACTGGAACAGGAAGTTTGAGAATCTCTTCCTTTTTTGAAACTAGAAATAGGCTTTAGTTACAGGTTGGATGAATATTCTCATTTTAGCATTTGATTGGACAAAAATTTGCATAATGCAGGATGAGTAATCAATATTTTTGCCATTTTCCAGGAAGCAAAATACTGCATTATTTCCCGTGTATACCTGCTAAAGGTTAATATTGTCAACATTTAGTACTACAATAGCATATAAGTGAGCTCAAAGATACCACAAAGCTACAAAATGTTTATTTCAGTTCTGTTTGAAACATTGAAATATTCACTCATGCTGTTTCTTTATGAACCTGTCTGCCAGTTCTTTCATCCTCCACATGATCGCATCGGGTTTAGGGAGAACCCATAATCTTCGGCCATTTGACAGCTGACATCTCTTTGCCTCTTCAAAAGCCTCACGTTGACTTGACCTAAGTGTGACAGTCCTTTCTCGAGTGCTTTAAGTTGTCATCTTGCTGGCTGTGAGATAACAGAGGCCGATGAATAGCACTAAAGCTATCTGATGGCTCAACCTGCCTGTTATTCTACCTATTCCAGATGCCCATGACAGCTTCAAAATGGCACTATAACAGCTAAATGGCTTTGACAGGGGGACATTGATTCTGGCGGCCTTGTCAAAAAATGGTTCAAAATCAGTGTTGATATTCAGTAGAACATGCATTTTGCTAAATAATGAGGTTTTTCATGACATGGAATGTGACGATGATCTCTCGGCAGAAGGGGTAGCTGATGCTTGGGTTCTTCACTGTAGTCTTCTGGAATCACTATTTTTTCCAGTCCGAATACTCTGAGGGCGGATAATGAGAGAGTGCCTCTTTCATCTCCGGTTCAAGACACGATGAAAGACTAGTGCAGCCAAAACACCATTATCTGGATACATAGTCATTCCCAACCTTATGCTGGTAACCAGCTGGGTCTATTCTTAAAGCGATACTTCTATACTTAGTCACCCGTGTGTTTTTACAAAAATGTGTGACTTTCTTTCTTCAGTGGATATATTTTTTTAAATATCTACGTTCTTTATCATAATTTTCTTCTTCTTAAAATGTTCCACAGAAAAAGCAAAGTCATACAGATACAAAGTCATACAAATTCGCCATTGTTCCCAAACAGCCAGTTTCTCCCACAGGATGTTGACCACAGCAATGTAACAAATGAATGACAACAAAAGATTTTTTCCGGAGGCAGCCGTGTTAATTTAGTCTGTTGCTATGGTCACAAGGTGCCCCTCCTACTCACATGACAGCTACACTAGAGCGCACATGTTAGGATGTCTGGAGGGCTTTAATGGATATGACAGTCAACATTGACTTGGTGCCACTCATTATGAGTTATGTTAGTCCAGAGGTGAGAAGATGGAAAGTTAACCTGCATGTGGTCCTGGGATGTCTTAATGGTCAGTCGTGTATGACTCATATTAGATGCCAGTGCTTGGTCTGGAGGCTGGAAATCACTTCATTTTGTGCTCCCAGAAGGCCGAACAGAGGGGATTAACTGGCTCAGGTAAGGTGTTTCTGCTGCTTTGAGGTCTAAAGCGGTTTCTTCTGTATTTGGTCACTGTCATCCCCATGAGAAATTCTTGCTTCAGTCATTGTCATCTCTCTGCATGCTAGCCTACAGTAGTAGACAGTGGAGACTCTTGGGCATCTCTGTGTATCCATGGAAAATACTGTATAGAGGAATTACAATATCTTGAAGTCTTGAGTTCAAAAACATTTTTATGATTATCTAAGAAACAAAATTTTATTTTATTTTATGAACAATTTCTTCAATATGGTGAAATCAGCATACTATGCTGAACAGCCTCTTTCTCTTCCTATTTTTCGAAAATGTGTTGTAAAAATACTAGTTTTCAGCATTAAAATCAATCACATGAAATGGGACAAAAAGGGTCAAACATTCTTTTTTATTTTAAAATATACATGCTAATAATTACCTATTTGGTATGATTTTTGTACACTTTTTAGCTAATGTTCTGATGATTATCCAGAGAAAACAAAATAAATAAATAAGAAGTGTTATTACATATGGATAAGAGAACAAAAAATAAAGAAAAAATGTGCAAAACAATATAGAGTAAAGTTTCATATTATTAAAAAATATATTGCATTACAGAATCCTGTCTTACTATGAGGATTCTTGAATATTGTTTCATTTTATTTTCTTGTTTTAATTTAATAAACCTTCAATACAGTGGAAAAAATCACAAACCGTTTGATCAAAACACTAGCGTTTTTAACGTTGATCTCACCAATCACATGAATTTGTGAATTATTTTCTTTTATAACTGAAAGGTCAAGGGACATGATAGTCATATTTAAAAAAAATAGCCCAGTATTGTAAATGAGTAAAACGGTTCGGCACGCATAACTAGTGTGAAAATCAAGGAGTTGACATATGGTAATTGAGTTTAGCTCCCTTAAACAAAAGCAAAGCTAGGCCTCACTCCACAGAACTCCACAGCTACTCATTACAATCAGCTCTCACTGGATCTTAGTGACCTTGCTTTGTTAGGCCTAATAGTTGCCTGGAGACAATTAATGAACCGCTTAATCTAGCAGTGTTCTAAACCCTGTTTATGCTGCAGTGACACAAAGACAAAAGGTAAAATCTCATTGAGTTACAGGGAGATTAAGTAAAAATTTCAAGATATCTTGAAGACTTTGCCATACCTTCACTTATCACATTTAATATTTTCAGTAACATGTGAGAAGTTAGTGTAGTTTCTTTAATTTAGCATTTTACATAAACATTTTTACATTTAACATTTCATCAATAGATGCCAATTTTCACATAAGACTGTATTCTGAACATCAAATATGTTCCAATTGTCAGCTTTTTTTCTCACATTGTTCAGGATTTTTGCTTTCAGTGATGACAGAAGAATAATTTCCTAATACCTCCCATAAAGTCTTCGGGAGCCTTGTAAGAGAGCGCCTAGGTAGGACACAGTGTAATGTTGCATTCAATGTTGAGTCCTGATTTGGAGGAAAACAATGGGGAAAATGTGGGGGAATCAACTGTTTGTTTATAGGAAATTTTCCATAGCTAGGAAAAGTGCAATAGGAAACGCACTGCTGGAGAGTTGAAAATGTGCTTGTTTCACATGCGAAGGCAGTAACTAATGATGATGAAGCTGGAATAGAACAAGAGACTCCATCCCTCCATCAGCCCCTGTTCCACATCACAATGAAACAAATGGGCCAAGACTCCTTCATCATGGCTTGCTGTCATTCCTCATTTCCTGTCTGGCACCTGCTCTCTCTTTTTGTAATAGACTGAGGATGTGTTCATTGCTCATTGCATTCTTTTCTCCCTCATTCAGTACTTTGCCTCAGCCTTACTAATACGCATATATTTACTCGACCGTATCGCTTTGCATCTCCATTTATACAGCTCTCGTCTTTGTCCGGCTGTATCAGCCTTGTTTATTTCATGCACAGTAATCTGCTGCTCTTTTCTCTCTGATAGTTTCTCTGCTCTCTTTCTCTCAATGACTCATATCTTTGTAGAGGAGGCAGAGCAATTTGGGAGCGTGCTCCGCCACACTCGGCTCAAATGAAACGGCCCTTTATCAGCTGTGCACACTTACATTCCCAATGTCTGATGAGGTGCGTGTGGTGAACCTCCACCTGTTCCCCGCTTATGCTCTCTCAGAATTATAAGCAAGCACAGACAAATGATTTGAACTTTCTTTATCTCCTTGTACATACAGCACATGATATGTCTTCAAAGTCTTCCTGATGAGAGCTGAAACATCTTTCTAAAAGGAAAATGTTATTGCTCAGATGTTGCTGTTTCATAACTGACCCATACTGATCAACTGTAATTGTGGCTCATCAATTGTGGCAACTTTGTGCCTGGTATAGTGTTAGAGTTTTCAAATATATTTTATATACTGTAAGTATCAGATGTTTCTCATAAAATTATTTAGGATAAATTTAAATGGATATAAAATGTATTTTGCTAAATGATTAGGGATACACCGATATTACATCTACTGTATAGTCCATGCGATATCCTGAATCAATATTTATTTTCATGTTATGACTGATATAAAATATATATATATATTATATTTAAACTAAAACTTAGCTAAAATAAATCATTTTAAATGGAAATGTGAATTTAGGCTCTGATAATTTGGTAATGGAATAATTTGATGAGAAATCTTTGAATTCTTTGACCAATCTAAGCACAGTATGTAGCATTAAGATCTCTTCTGAAGTAAACATATTTGAAAATACCAGGAGAAACATCTGAGAATCAGGAGAATTAGCTAATTAAAAGTCTCAATTTGCTCTCCATTTAATCTCATAGATGTCTAGGAGAAACAATCTTGTTTGTGTTTTTTTCTTTTTTTCAAATTGTTCTTTCTGTTGTATCGCTTAAACCGCTGTCTGCTCCAAATGTCCTTGTGTCCTGTTCTCTTTAATTGCCCGTGTCAGATGTCCTGTCATCTAACTCATTACACTATTGATTTTCTGTACCGCAGCAGTTAGTACTACCACTGTACACTCTCCTTCTTATAAATATTCATCCATGTGCTTTCAACACAGTCCAGACGGGCCTCCGAATCCTTTTAGCCAATTAGCCGACAACTACTGGCCAAAATGAGAGTGTCTCCAAGAAACATGTAGATTGAGAGGAATTTACAGTATGGAGAATGACAGATCATGAGTTCAGAGGCTCTAAAAAGAGATGTGGCATCTGGGAAAGAGGAAAAATAAACTACAGCACCAGCCAAGGCTATAAATTAAATGGCAGGAGCTGTGTGGCTGTTCATTACTCTGCCTGCTGTGTTCAGGAGGGGCAGCGTTCCATGAGTTATTTGTTGATTGGCACTTTTCTTTTGAGAATTCCAAGATTGACGGCTGACTGATTCCCTGGAGATTTACATATTTGTTATTTCCATCAGAATTGAGAACATTTGAGGATTAGCCTAACTTCATGCTTTGTTACTAGCACAAAATGTCTGACTGACACATTCAATTCCCAGTGAAAAAGAGGGTCCCTATCGAGCAAACAGACCAGATGGTCACATGACATTTAAATAAATAAATAAACATATCAAAGCAATGACGATCTCATAAAAAAAGAAACTCTTACACTTTTTTTTTTCCCTTTAGTTTGCTAACACACTTTATCAAACCCATTGATGTGTCACCTTTAAATCTATAATTCCTCTGTGGTGTTTTTCAACGCATTGACAACCTTGCCACTCCTTACCCATCACTTAAAGGCACATACACAACATGTTTATGTTTAAACTTAATAAAACACAGGAGCTCACCTTCCCCAACCAAATTACCAGCCCAATATTATACCTCACGCCACGTCTGGGGACTTGGAGAATGATATTAGTCTGCCAGCTCACTCCACAGGGTTTTAAATTACATTCCACCTGTCACCTGTTCCTGGCAGCTGAGGGCCACAATGTGAGGGCAAACAAAGTGGCATGAACCAGCAGGCAGCTGCGAACCGGCCTACAATAGAGGCTAAGGGCAGCACTCTTGCGTTTCCAAATCCTGGCTCTTTCTGAGCTTTTTTGCTAAGTTTGGACAGGCATGAAGGTGAATTTATAATTTATTTATTTGCAGAAATATGTCTCAGTAGCACTCCACTTCAGTCATAAGTCTTATTCAATTTCAAACACCTGTTTTATTTGCTGGTGTTTTTTTTATTTTACTCTACTTTTTACTTTACTTTACCTTGCTTTACGTTGCTTTACTTTGTTTTTACTTTTACTTTACTTTTTCTCCTGATCTTGTTCTTTTCTCTACAAGCCACTGGAGCAGATGTCTTTGAATGCAGACAGGACAAGTCTTCTTTGCTATTTTCCTTGATGTCTCTTTCTCTTTGTGTCTTGCTTTCACTTCTTTCATCTTTCTTTATAACTCTGGCTTTGTATAATCGAATTGCCAAACTACATCTTTCGACACTCTTAGACCATTCTCACCACCTTGTTCTTGCAAGGGGTTGTCTAAAATCAGAAATTAAAAGAAAATGTTTTACAGGAGTGTATCTGATGTTGTCGTCACTTGACTGAAGGGCAGGATATCGAGGCATGCCCAAACCAGATGTCTACTCTAAACTATTTCTAGAGTATTTTTAATCTTTGTTTAATTCTGCTACTTTTACTGTGCCAGCCCCGCCACCCCCAAGGTGCTGCAGATAACATTGTAGTTAGGGAGTAATCTCCATTAAATACAACTTAAGCTCTATGAATAGCATCTGTGGCATGCTATCGGTTACTGCAGTGAATATTTTTTACCCATTCTGTAGTTTGTAAAAGCAAACAAGAAAAACATATTTACATGCACTTGCAATGGAAGTCTATGGGGCAATACTATTCCAGGGGGAAAAAAACAGTTAATCTCAATGAAATTAAAGGACATGTTTGAATGAGAGTAGTGTCATAAAACCGCTTACTAACATTGTCTATAGAAAGTTTAATAAAATTGTTCAATTTAGAACCATGTAAACCTGGTACTTTGGGCATTATGCTTAAGAACACGAGAACATATTCATAAATCACTTTGTAATGGAGCAAATCCCATCGGAATTACCTTGGAAATGCAAAACTAGACCTTTCTCCACAATAAAAGTATTCGTTTTCAGTTTTCATTTTATTCTGATTTTATTAAAATTTATTTTCTGTGGTAACCAACAACATGCTACATAGGCCTTCCAAAGAGCCATTTTTTGTTCCATCAACAATCAATTATATTTCGAAATATTTTAATATATGGATGCAGTGGTGCTGGTCTGTAATGAGCAGATTTCACTGAGAAGCCACTTGTCAAAGCAGATATAATTGACCCGTGATTGATCCGTGTATCCATGTCACAGCAGCTCTCACTGCAGCCTCTCCACTTAATAATTTTAATTAAGAACCTTTATAAAATCAAATGCCTGGGAAGGAAAGGACTCTGGTGACGGTCTCTCTCTTTCTCACACATTTCATGAATGTTAAGTGCAGGTATTGAAGAGTTTTAGCAATGTGATCCTCATTGTCACGAGAGCTGATTTCCTCGCATGTCAGTGTCTCTTCACACCATTCTGCATTCGTTCCCCCCAAGGTAAAAGCCAGTGTCTCATCCCACAATAACAGGTGTTACCTGGTGATTAATTCAATTGGCTGACACATTAAGGTTAGATATTTTGTCACGTCCATCTTCTGTGAATCTAACGATGTTGAAATATAATATTGATTATATTTGCATCTTTTCAGAATGAAACAGTATTATGTGTGTACCATTAAATCATAATGTAATGTGCAGAACTCATTTTCTGTTATCCGGGAGTGACGCACGGTGACGCACTGCCAAGATGACGACGACCGATTCCGCCCACTTTAGGCTTCAAAACTGCTCTTCAGAAACCTACGGGTGACTTCACGGACACTATACATAAAATAAGCTCTCTTTTTACAAGTTGTGTTTTGTGTAACTTTATCCAGACGCAGCAGTGATAGATCAGGGTTGCGTTTCCCGAAACCTTCTTAACGCTACGTCGTTCTTAAGTTATACCTTAAGCTGTACCTTATCGTTGATACGTGTTTCCCGAAACGTTCTTAGTTAAGTGTACCTTCTGTAAGTCATACGTTCGGAAGGTTGGTCTGGACCACTCTTAGCTTTACCTTATTACTGTTGCAGGTTTATACGAATATAATTCTGAAGTTTTAATACACCCAGAGTCCCAGACAGTGTTCAATTTGGCCAATTCAAGTGTTTTCATTCAAAGATTGTTGTTAGATTCTTAATTATAATATTATAATTTAATTAATTATATTATCCAAAGGTACATCAGCTGGCAAACCATTAAAGGCTTAATAGTCTATTTAAAGGGAATGATTGTGGTGGAGAGTTTGCTCAAACTATGGCAGCGATACAGCAAATAGTTGTTCTAAAAGACGGCGCCGTCCACGGAGAGCTTTCAAAGGCCAGTAAGAGCTGTCAGTTATTATAGTATTATATAGTATATATATATATAGTATTCGGACGCTAATTGTTTCTCATGGGCTTGTACGGTATTTAAAAAAATGTACAGGGTTAAGTCTGTGATTTTATTGCCTTCCGAATCCATAATGTCAGTGTTTTTTTCTCACCTAATCCGCGTAAAAATCCCTGACCAACTGTTTTTTGACAAACAGGTCGTGTGGTAATTTAATTGCTGCCTGAATCCACATCTCCGAGTTTACAAGAAGAGATTCAAAACTCACTGTTTAAATCCTTTTTGATCACTGCCGAGCACCATACGTAAGATGTACACTTTTATTACTGAAATTCTGTAAAGTATTTACAAGAACAATATTTCATCGTAGCTCCACCTCAGCACGTAAAAAATGTAAATGGTTATTGTGGCAGCAATATATGATACAATTTTAAAATATGTAGGCTAGGCTATTATAGGCTATTATAGTTTGGATTATTTTTTATAATATCCCACGAGTCCTAATAAATGCAATTTCAACTATTTCTGAATTGCTTCTTTTATAAAGAACACCGCTTTCTCACACAATGCAGTGAATTAGCCCCTTCACGAGAGAATAATTAATTCTCGAACCATTGATATCAAATTCAGCACCATTGCCACGGACAGCGCCAGGTAACGTCACACGTAAGAAGGTACCGGTATATCTTAAGCAGCTTCCTAAGGTATGGTTCGGGGAACACGCCTAGAAATGGTATACCGTTAGTTAAGCTGTACCTTAAGAGTCTTCGTAGCGCGCTAAGAGACAACAGTATCTCATGGAAACGCAGCCCTGATCAATTGATTTGATGACTGAGGGCCCTATTTTAACGATCTGAAACGCAAGTGTCAAAGTGCAAAGCGCAAGTAACTTTGTGGGCGGATCCCGGCGCTGTTGCTATTTTCCCAGCGGGATAAATGACTCTTGCGCCCGACGCAAATGTAAAAGGGGTTGGTCTGAAGTAGCTTCATTATTCATAGGTGTGGTTTGGGCGTAACGTGAAATAAACCAATCAGAGCGCCATCTCACATTCCCTTTAAGAGCAGGCGCGCTTGTTCCATGGCGGATTGCTATTATAACGGCGGATTTGCCGGCGCACGCCAGGAGCAGTTCACAGCCGAGGAAACCGACGTTCTCGTCAGGGCTGTAAAACACAGAGAAGTGACATTGGGGATGATGGGAGAAACCCACCCAAATTAGGTTCGGTTAAACAGGCGTATAATTTGGGTAAATGTGTAGCCTAATCTAGATTTTTATTTTATTTTATCTAGATAGATCTTTTTCACATCTTCACGGACACAACAATGATTTCCCTCGTGTGTTAATATTTTTCCTTGTAATAATGTATGATTTGCAAAAATGAAAACTGCTGCATCTGTTTATATTAGAGAATCAAAGTGGATGCGCGTTAACATTATGGCCAAGCACGCGCCCTTAAAATACCATATCACTAACGCGCAACGCGCCACTGTCTTTAGACTGTTTTTTTCCTGATCAATGGCGCAATTGCTTTCTAAAACTGGAAAATAGCACCATGGAAGTTTTGCGCCGGAACACGCCTCCTCTTTGCGCTGAACCTCCCCCGCGAGCGCAAGTTCATTCCCTAATTTACCGACGTGCGTATGTGGAGGGAAAAGTCCGCTGTGCGCGGGTGCAAAATAGGAATGATACATGCGTCGGTGTTCAAAGTCAATTGCGCTGGGTGCAAGATAGGGCCCTTTGAATTTCGTTCAGCAAAATTAAATAATCTTTAATTTCTAGAGTAATTTCATTCATTTGACCGGAGTTAATATGTCATTTTTCAGTAGCTAATTTCTCCGTCTACATGCGCAATCTTTAATTATATCCCAAATTAAGCAGTCATTATAATGCAGCCAAAGATAAATAATGACTAACGCAATGAACATAATAACCATTCATGAGCAACTATCACAGAGACATTTTGAACACAGAGATAGAATTTTCTCAGAATACCTTTTTTTTAATGTTCAAAATAAGAAAGTCATATTTGCAACGGCATGAGGGTGAGTAAACGATGACAGCATTTTAATTTTTATGTGAACTATACCTTTAAGATAAATGTTAAAGTGTACCCCCTAAAAGTGGCCCCTGCCCATAATTTAACAGAACATTGTGTACATATATTGAGGGGCTCCACGCAGAAAATTTGACTGAAATTCCATGGATGTGAAAGGATGTCTCAGAGACGTTTTAACTTTAGAGTAAGTTATGCTATGAAAATATCGAATTAAATAGTTTTTTCCCTTTAAAAAGATACTTAATCCCCCAAAAAAAGGTTTTACTCGACCTCATGTTGTTTCCAAACCTGTACGAATTTCGATTACTGTGTTTCGACACAAAAGAAGATATTTTGAGAATTTGTTTGTTTTTGTTTGAAAGTCCAGTGTTTTGGTCACTTTGACTTTAATTGTATGGACAAAATCATTTGAAACATTCTTCAAAATATCCTATTTTGTGTTGTGCAGAAGAAAGTGATACAGGTTTGAAATTATATACAGTATAAGGGTGAGTAAATGATGACAACATTTTCATATTTTTGAGTTGACTATCTCTGTAAGCACATCTAAAATAATACTATGGTTGTCCAGAGTGAATTTGGTCCAAACTAGGTTCAGAATTCTCCTACAGTTATTTGACTTCATATAATGTTAGTTTACTGGTGATTTCACCAGTATGCAGCTCAATCAAGGAATGCTGCTCTGATCGGCTCTTTATGGCAGTTACATTTCTCATGCAATTTAAAGCGCTGTTCATTTTGTGTGATTTTCATTATCTGTGCCTCTTAACCACTTCTTACTCTCCCTCACTCTCTGCCACTAACCACTAAATCGCAATAATGTTCACCCTTGTGCTCTTAATTAATTTACGCTGAATCAAAACAATATGCCTCTGATATCCTTTTCTCTGATCTTAATCACATTAGGGATTAAGTACGTCCTATTTTTATGCCTGAAAGAAACAAATCTAAATCGTTAAGTAAGTGTTAATCAAACTGAGCCTTTTGAGACCATCTTCTAATATACATGGAAAGATGAAATGTTAAATTGTTAGGTGTCTTGGAGTGACGAAATGCAGAGATAATCTGAATTTAATCCTATTAGCTATTATATTCGATTATTAAGTGTAGAAGAGTAAATTTGTTCAAAATAACTTTTTTTTACAAATTAAAGTCTTATGGATGCTGGAGGACAACTAGAAGTTGACAATGGCGTTATGAAATTGAACGCACAGATCAAAAAATTAACTACTGCACGAAATAAAAAAAACAGACACTTTGGTGACCAAAGTATGTGAGCGCTGTCTTATCTGACTGGAATAACATACAGACTAAAGGCGACACTGTTACCCTGGCTACCTCATGCTGTAATATTAAGTTAATGATCAACTAGGTTTTAGTGCTTGTGGACATCCTAATGACCAATTAATGCTGTATTAAAGGGCTTAGAGGGTGTGTTTACTAGATGTCTGTGTGTGAGTTATTGGATGTGAAGGAAGGCTTTTCAAACTTTTCAAACATAAAACACACACCTTTCAGTGTGCTGCGGTCAGTTCAGCAGGTACAACTTTGCTTCTAATCTTTGGCCATTTGAAATTCACAGCCTTCGTAAGATTCCTGCACTTACATGTACTTACTAGGGGAACTGATCCAGTGAAATCAGCTTGAATCCAGTTACTTAGGGTTTGTCAGAATATACATTCCCAAAATACAATTTTGTAGGCAGTGGAATCCTGCTCAAAGGAACAGCATGTGGTCTAGGCTGGTTTACTATTTAGTCCAGGTTTGATGCTGCTTGATCAGCATTTTATCCACATTGTTCACCTGTTCACATGTTTGTTCTGCCAGTACAGTATGTGTATTAAGCTTTTATTTCAAATAGCATTTTCTTAATCAGTCTTAAAATAATTTACACGCACACCATTTTCCATTTAGGGAGGCTTTTACTCTGAAATAGTGTTTTCCATACTCCAAACAGCTACTGGAATACACTGCATTATTAGTCATTTAATCAAATCTTTCATTTATATTCAAGTCCTTTATCATAGCAGACAAGAAGGTGAGGGATGAATTGCAAAGGTCACCTTTGTGAATATCAGGCTGCTTTTACTTGTCCGTATATTGATTTATGGTCTTTTTTAAAGCTCCTCCTCATTACAAAAATGTGTCCTTGGCATCTTACATTGCAGCTGCCTGTTATGTTGTACTGTAAGTTTCAGATGTGTAGAAATAAATACATATTTCAGATACAATGCTAAGATATTGTAAATAAATAAATACAATGCAATTTAAAATAAGGTGTTTACATGATGCATACTACAACCTCAACCAGCTCTTCGAATGCATGAGACTGAGGTTGCGAATCCTCAGTATCTCTTGCATCAACACTGACAACGTCCAGTTCCTCAGAACTAGATAGTTGCAGTGTTGGTGCCTCCACCAGGGCGGAAGGAACCGCAGCGCGTGCTTCCAAACCCTAAAAGAAGGCACTGGATCTATCAGGTGAAGGCAGAGATAAGGCTGGGCCTGTCTCAAACCTCGCTGATAATTCCATTTGCGAACCCCAGGACTGTGATCGGCGCTGTGCCTCGGCAGCAGCGGGACCAGTGGCCTGGGGAACGCGAGCCTGAACGTCCTCGCGAAAGAATGCCAGGCGGGATCGGAGCATCCGCATAGGAAGCACATCACAGTGCTCACAGCCAGCACCCTCGAGCACTGACTGTGCATGCTCCTCACCCAAACAAGCATGCACAAAGAATGTGTGTGTCCCCACCCGTTAAATAGAGCGGGGTGAACACACATCCTAAACTGCTGCTTGCTCGCCATGACTTTATATATAAATAAATAAATATATATATATATATATATTTATATATATATATATGATAGATATAAAGACAAACAACACCAAATAAGACAGGGACAGTTTCACAATGAGCGCTGAAGACACAGAAGCTGGCGCTCTCTGTTTTCGACGCAAAGCGTTCCCATAGCGTCAATCTCGACGCAACGCAACTTCCCTTGAAAGGGAACATGTTTGCATACAGTAAGAACATTTTCATTGCAATTTCTGCCTTTATAAATTCTGATTTGCTTATCATGTAGGCTAACAAAGGAAATCAGGAAAAAAAACTGAAATTTTGCATCAAATGTAATTTTAGTACACTGCAAACAATAATTTTCTCCATCAGTATTTAAGTATTAAAGACTTATTTTTAAGATAATTTTAACAAAATTCTATATAAATATAAACGTCTTTTCCCCTTGGCCACTTTTTTCCTAAAAGAAAAATGTATTTAATTAAATATAGTGTATTCTCAAAAAAGTTGTTAATATACTTTCAAGCTAATTTATCTTGTTTTAAATGTTTACATGTTTTTACTTGACAAAAATGACTGATTAATTATAGGATTTTTATTCATTTAAGCTCTTTAGTAGTTGACACCATACAACATACATTTTACAGTAATATAAATTGACAGTAAAAATTTAATTTACCGTAAAAATTGTTTAATAGTCAGAAACTATTCTCTGAGACTGACAAGTATTTTATTAATTGCACAATTTTTGGGTCAAACTTGCACCCTTAAATGACAATAACCAATCTCTCTATGCCATGCATGAATAGCCTCCTACAACTAACAAGGTCTCACAAAGATCCCTAACAGCATCCTTGAAAATAGACCAGTGTGAGAGGCCATTCATTGCAGACTAACAAGAAGTGATTTGTCACAAATGCACACTTCACGCAGAACACCTCAGAATGACATGAATAGAAAGAATAGCCCATAAACTAGTCCAATTTTTAAGTGCTGTAGACATGCATTGTAGCTATTATTACTGGTCCAAAAATTGCCACCTTCTCCAGAAAGAGGTAAAGAGAGAGCAAAATCTATGAAGGCGGTACAAACTGAAAAGCAATGAGGGGGATATGGGGTGTGTGAAAGGCAACAAAGACAGGTGTTAATGCAGCAGAGTCGACTTAGACAATGTATGAATGTTTTTAGAAATAGGCCTAGTTATATAACTTCATAATTATGTTAAATATCAACATAGGCTGATTGGAATTTTTTTTTTTTTGCAAAACTATTTGAGATTTATAAGATTTACAAAAGATTTCCATTTCACATAAACAGTGTTCTTTTGAATGTTCTATTCATCAATAAATCATGATTTTTTTTTTTACACAACTGTTTTCAACACTGAAAATAATGAGAAATGTTTCTTAAACAGAAAATAAGCATAATGATTTCTAAAGGACCATGTGACACTGAATACAAATGATGCTGAAAATTCAGCTTTGCCAACACAGGAATAAATTGCATTTTCAAATAGAAAACAGTTATTTGAAATAAAAAAATATTTCATATGACTGTTTTTAAAGTATTTTTGGTTTTTAAAAAAATGCAGCCTTGGTAAGCAGAAGAGACTTTTTTTTCATCCAAAACTTTTGAACGGTAGTGTACCTATAAGGGCTGTGCAAAAACAGCCAACTGTCGGAGAAAAAAAAAAAAGACTGTGTATAGATATTCCAAACTCTAGTATCGATAAAATCATGTTTAAATCATGTTTAAACATGATAAAAAAAATATGAAACAGAAAAAAATAACCTTACCGTTTTTGCATGTTTAAACTGATTTAAATGCTGACGATATCTACAAAGCTAACAGCTGCCCGTCATACTAGGACTGGGCGATATGATGATATTATCGTATATCGACAATATCTCGCAAGTATCCAGGTGTCTATTATAACAGTCAGTTTCCAGACGATCATTGACAATATCGGGAAAAAATTACAATTATATTTCACATAGCCCCACAGTTACCATACACATATTTATTCACATGCAATAGCATTAATTAAATATGTTCTATAGTAGTTAGTAGGAATATAAATCTTTAAGCACAAGAAGACAAAGAGAACACTTTTGCATGTGCGCTGTTTTCTGTGCTGCACACATATCCAAAGCACGCACAGAGAGCCGCCTCTCATACAATGCAAGGACAAATGGAATAACTTTTGTAACTTTAATTAGCCTAATCTGTATTTAATTTAATACTCTAATGGCAACGTGTGTCTATGTATGCGACTATAGCCTATAAATGCTTTCGAGATGCGTTCCCTATCAAACATCATTTTAATTTTACCTTATTTTCGTAATTTTGTCGAATATTCTTTCTTGATTACACACAGTAATCTTTATTTGATGTTTGTTATTCCTAAGTTAATGTTGCTATTAATTTTTATGTAATTTATTTTCTGCAGACGAAAAAAGGAAACTGTAAATTCGAAATACTAGTGATATCTCATTTTTTTATTTTTTATTATCAAGTAGGCTTATTTTATTTTGGTCTGCAGTCTAATAAAAGTTAATCAGAAAATTGTAATAAAATGGTGTCAGTAACTGCACCTGTTTCTGAAAATTAATTTAAATAGTGTACACAGTGTATAAAAAAAAATCAGAAACATGACCATGACCATTGTAATTAATATTATTTTATAAATACAATTTAGTTATATTTCAAATGGGTGAAGATATTGGTGCTTTGAGCGTTTTGAGTTTCCAATGTTGGCAGCAATGTTCTAAATAAATAAAGCAGTAATTTTTATTTCGTTACAAGCGGCCTAAGGAGAGCTTGAAACGAAACAGAAAAAAATAACCTTACCGTTTTTGCTCAGAACGAACCAATTTGTATTTAATCCCTACTTAGACAAATAACAAATACATTACATCTTGAATACAAGTTTTAAAACCGCGCTACACGTTATAATTAAGGAAATTAAACTTATCATATTGGAATGTGTCTACTCACGCGATAATGGCAAAAAGACCTTATGAAAAAATAAGGCACATTGCTGTTTGACGTCAACATGCATTTATCGTTCTTATAATCACCAAATTGGGTTCTGTTCTGTTCTGTTCAATTGTATTCAACAGTTCTCATCACAAAACAAAATCCATTTCAAATACAAATGAAATAAGAACAGTGTGGAAATTATTAGCAACACTGACAGCTAATGTTTTATGTTAGTTTAAGCTCAACCTAACAAAAGTAAAATATTCAACGTTTCAGTCATTAAATTAAACTAACTGAATTGCAAACAATCATTAGATAAAGTGCAGCCAAACTACGGTGTATGTCTCCGGCGGGGGAAGGGGCACGGTGGGCATGTTATTCGTTGAAATTAAAGGATAATTCCGGTATTTAACACCTTGAGTCTATATTGTAGTTTGTTTTGGATGAACAAGAGTGGTGGACAACATTTTTTTGACAATGGTTCCTCAATGAGTTTTTGACTATAAAAGAATTGGCCATGGACCCATTTAACATTGGAGTCAATGGGCATGTCCGAAAATGTCATTAAAACAACCTTTAACATTATTTTTCAAAACTGTGCAACTCACCGAGTGATTAGTGATGTTAGTTGATGTGCCAGAACCAAAAAGTGTTGCGAAATACAGTTTCTGTCGTGTTTTATTCGTCATTTTGTAAAATCCCATTGTTGAAAAAATAGTTCCACTATAGCAAAATAAACGGATTGGAATCATATATTGCGACGATATATTGTTTATAATCATCAACGAACACCACTTACCACTCGATGAGTTTAACAGTTTTGTAAACGAACATTATTGGCTGTTTTAATGACATTTTCGGACATGCCCATTGACTCCAATGTTAAATGGGTCCATGGCCAATTCTTTTATAGTCAAAAACTCGAGAGAGGAGCCATTGTCAAAAAAATGTTGTCCACCACTCTTGTTCATCCAAAACAAACTACAATATAGACTCAAGGTGTTAAATACCGGAATTATCCTTTAAGAGAAAACAAAGGCCATATTAGCACTTGACCTGACCTCCACTCAAAAGTGCCAGTTTAGCTGTAGTTGTCAGTTTAACAATCATCAACTTGATAAGTGGCAATAGTTGCCTTGAATAATTTTTAAGACACTGGCCAGGTCATGTAATTAACACTTTGTCATGTTTTACCTTCTCTCTCAGACCCATTATCTCAGTTTTCCAGGAAATACCAGCTTGAGGTTATTGTCCCTCATCTCCCGCCGGCACCCTGCACCCGCCAAGAAAAAAACAGTCGGAGACTTAATTGCCTGTCCGTTCTTTTGTTTGCAGCTTTCACATGAACAAAACCATAATTCTCGATAACTAAGACAACACCTTGAATGTTATCACATCAGGGTAATTCTATGAACAATCACACGGCCTAATAACCTGCAAAGAATACAGACATAATGAATAATATCAATGTTTGTAAATCCTCCTTATCTTGCCTATTAGTCAGTTCAGAGTAGTGTGCTGTTTTTCCAGTGCTAATCATAAAAAAAAAAAAAAAAGTGTGAATCTGATCTGAGATCAGCTTTCAGTGTTTTATCCCTAGCAGGTGTGCAGACAAAACAACTCTGCTATGGTTAAAAATCAGACGCATGATGTGTATGCATATTTAGTACTGCTTTTTTGTGTAATTCCATAACACTAAGGCTT
The DNA here is from genome assembly GCF_949152265.1 of Phoxinus phoxinus. Taxonomy (NCBI): domain Eukaryota; kingdom Metazoa; phylum Chordata; class Actinopteri; order Cypriniformes; family Leuciscidae; genus Phoxinus; species Phoxinus phoxinus. The sequence goes on along the minus strand of NC_136882.1, from coordinate 24,287,853 downwards.
GTTGAAGCTCGCTGCAGGTCGGAAATGCTTTATAAATTGCCTGTAGATAAACAAGTAAAGAAACAATTAATGGGCTGAAAAAACAAAACAAAAACAAACTTATACTTATATATATATATATATATATATATATATATATATATATATATATATATATATACAGTCATGGTCAGAATGAATGGCACCCCTGGTAAATTTGATCAAAACTGGCTGTAAAAAATAAATCATAAATCTGCATTGTTAATCCTTTTGATATTTCATTCAAAATATTGCCAAAAATCTAACCTTTCATTGACACGTTGGCCACAATTATTGGTACCCCTAGAATTTTTTTACGAGTTCAATATCTCTGAAGTATTCCCATTAATATTTACCTTTTTTAGCACACCAGGATGACTAGGAACATTAAATTGTCCAGCCATGACTTCTTGTTTCACAGGAGTTTAAATATGAGGAAACACAAAGGCCGTAATTCCCTTAATCATCCATCACAATGAGTAAAACCAAATAATATAGTTCTGATGTGCATCAAAAGATTGTTGAGCATCACAAAATAGAAAGTGGCTGTAAGAAAATAGCTAAAGAATTGAAAATCCCCATTTTGACCATCAGGGCAATCATTAAGAAGTTCCAATCAACTAAAGATGTTACGAATCTGCCAGGAAGAGAACGTGTGTCTATTTTGCCTTAATGGACGGTGAGGATGAAAGTTTGAGTGGCCAAAGAGTCTTCAAGGCTTACAGATGGAGAATTGCAGAGATTAGTTGAGTCTTGGGGTCAGAAAGCCTATTTAAAAAAAATCAAACAACCCCTACATCACCACACGTTGTTTGGGAGGGTTTCAAGAAAAATCCTCTTCGCTCATCCAAAAACAAACTCCAGCAAATTCAGTTGTCAGACACGACTGGAACTTCACATGGCACATGGTTCTGTGGTCAGATCAAAAAAAAAAGAAAAAAGCTTTTTGGCAGCAAACACGCTAGATGGGTTTGGTGCTCACAAGGATCAAAAGTACCCCATGTGTACAATTTAATACTGTTGGATCTTTAATGTTGTGGGCATATTTTTCTGCTGATCCTGGACTTTTTGTTTAGATACATGGCATCGTGGATTCTATCAAATATCAACAAATAAAAAATCTAAACCTGACGGCTTCTGCTAGAAATCTTATAATGGGCAGTGGTTGGATCTTCCATCAGGACAACGATCCAAAACAAACATCAAAATCAACACAAAAATTTGTTACAGAGCACAAAATGAAGCGTGTGCCATGACCGTCCCAGTTCCCTGACCTGATGAGTGGAGTGAACTGAAGAAGAGAAGCAGCAACATGGATCTGGGAATCTGCAGGATCTGGAGAGATTCTGTATGGAGGAATGGTCTCTGATCTCTTGTCAGTTGTTCTCCAAACTCATCAGGCATTATAGGAGAAGACTCAGAGCTGTTATCTTGGCAAAAGGAGATTGCAAAAAGTATTTAATAAAAGGGTGCCAATAATTGTGGCCAACGTGTTTTGGAGAAAAAAATTTATTTCATAATGTGATTTTCCCCCCCACTTTCAATTCTTTTACTTCAATGAAAGGTTAGATTTTTGGCACTTTTTTAAATGAAAGATAAAAAGGATAAACAATGCAGATTTATTTTTTTGATCATATTTACCAGGGGTGCCATTAATTCTGACCATGACTGTATATATATATATATATATATATTCATATATTCATTCATTAATTTAATCGGCCCTTTAGTTGTTGCCATATATTTAACTACAGGCAATTTCTAAATTTTTATATATATATATATATATATATATAAGACTAGTCGACTTTAATGCTTGACATTGACTAGACCAGACCTGGGCATTGTACGGCCCCCAGGCCACATCAGGCCCTCTGGCTTGGTAAATAAAAGCTGGAGTCCGTAAAATTTTTTTATTTTCTCAATATATAAAAAATTAGATATTGAGTGTGTACATCATGAATCAATTTTCCAAACCGTGTTTGTGTCTTATCCTGAATCACTATGGTACACCTATAATCAGTGTTTATATTCGGACTATTTTAGGCCGGTCGAGTCGGCACCGCTGCAGAGTAACACTGTCCCTGAGTGACTCGTCATAGACATGAGAGAAGTAGCTCCGGCTGCAATGTTCTTCCGCAATACGCATGCAGTTCTGTTTAATACCTTGGACTGCTGTCAAGGCAACTGATTTTGTTTATTTTATTTACGTCAGTCACAGTGTGTGTGACATGCACCTTCACTCAACTGTATTCGCGCTCATGCAGGACAGCGTTCAAGAAATGCGAGTTTACCGTTAGCCCTTAAATATGTCAGCTAAAAAAAGAAAGTTTTTGTGAATGTTAATTAAATAGTTATATAATTGTGTGTTGTGTTAATTTAATTAATTTCATTTACTGTTTTTCTTTTTTGAGAGAGATGTAATATATTGGGCAGAACTGAGTTAAGTGTATTGGTCCGGCCCTCTATAACCGCCCCAGTTTCTCATGTGGCCCCTTGGGCAAATTAATTGCCCACCCCTGGACTAGACGCTGATCATGGCCTATAGAGGGCGCAACAGGTTAGGAAAGTCCACTTTTACACTCCGTTTCCAACAGTTAAAATGACAAAAAAATGCATACTCCGAAAGCGGTCCAGCCCTAGCAAGCACTCTTAGTAACGTAAACACATGTTCTCATTGATATTGTTTATTGAAGCTCTCTCTAACAATCGATCTCTATTGTGAGAGATCGAGTAAGCGAGTGTATCTGTTACAGTAGATATAGCATTTTCCTTCAGGTCAGTCCTATATGCATAATAAAATATCAGTTTAAATGTTCGCTGTATTATCTTGCCTTTTTAACAGTTAAGGGGTTTTCATTTGTCATTTGCATCTTGCTTTTCCAAGTTCATAACAAGTTCATAACATATGGCGTCGTGCCTGACTTACTCACGATACAGCACAGCCTCTCTTACCTTATTGCTTGCGTGACTAAAACCCACAGCTTCACTATTAGTAGAGAGACGCTGCCAGGTGAATGAATTCACACACAATCGCATTCATATGCATTCACATTATTGTAATATTTACTGTGCTGCTTTATCTGTATCTGATTTAGAACTGATGTTTATATATAACTATTTTTAAAATAATAATATATTTGATATATTTATACATTTATAAAATAGTCTGTTTTATATTTTATTTGAATGATTATATTACATATTGCTGCAACAATACCATGATGATGATATGATACCATGATACCATGATGTTTAATAATATGCCATTGTTAATGTTAGTTACACAGCCTGCATGGTGTTTGTATGCGTACAACTACTGTATGTAGTGCACATGAGAGATCATGCTCTCAGTCTGTACCTGTTTCATTCAGGCCCCACCCTCCTTCCTCTCACCATGGCAACCAAGAAAAACAGAATGGGTACCTGTCGCTTGGCAACATGGCCTGGTATCTCCAAGCCACAAGCTGTTGGAACAGAAAGCAGATTAACAGAGAAAGTGTGATAGCTGCCAACAAGCAGCGACATTAACACTCAATGCATGTGGGTGTCTGTGTGCGAACATGTGGGCATGTGAGATACTCAGTCACAAACACACAGGCGCACTTACACACACTGTAAACTACCAGTAGTCGCTTATGTGTAAAGTGAATTTGCACTTTTTTGAAAAGTATACCTCAGTTGAACCCTTCAGTCTGTCTCTAAGCGGTGCTTTCAGTCGCTATGATCAGATTCTTTCTAAATGCATTAGTTTCCATTTCAGGTTGCCTTGAGGTGACTGCTGCGTGACATACGGATAGTGTTTGATTTATGAGCCTTGTGTCTGAATAAACATAATGTCCGGTGTGTGTGTGGACGGGACGTTTGATCATACTTGCTGATGTTTTACAAGTCAAATGAAGCCCTCATCTGATTGGGAAAGGAAAGCTAGTTTCCAGCTGTTTTCTGTTTTAGGAATGTTAGCTTACAGTATTAGCTTACAGACTATTTTTTTCAAGAAAAATTATATAATCTTAAAATAGAATTTCCTTTCAACTTTGAACAAATCAGGTGAAACCCACAGACTATCAACATCGACTCTCTTCAATCCTTTCAAATTAGTTTTAGAATGACTGATTGTTTTCTGCTTTTTCATAAATACACCAAATTATTTGCTGTCGCCTCCGGTCCACAAATGGTTCATATTTCTTGCACTTGATTGATGTCATTTCACATTGTTGTTCTTGTAGTGATGACGAATCTTTGGTATTGACTTTGCTATTGAATTTTCATTAAGTAGGCCTCTTTTATACTAGTTGCATAAGGCAGCTCATTGACAATTTGGACACAGGACACTTTTTGTTTAGTGTTGTCAGGCATTTATGATCTATGAGGGAATGTGTGTGTTGAGAGAGCCTTTAACCTTTAGATGAAAAAATTTAACTGTTCTTCCAGTCACTGAGATACACTGCCATATCTGCAAATACAAGATCAGAAGGGATGGGAGATATCACTTATTGTATTTCTGATTTCTGATAAGGTGAGAGGAAGAAGAAATGATTCCTTCTGATCATACACAACCATTCACTAACAAAAAATAAATAAAACATGGGAGAGAAAGAAAGAAAAATTATTTACACTACTGGTCAGAAGTTTGGTGTTGGTAATATTTAAAAAATATTTTTAATACAACAATAATATTTTGAATTATTAAAATTTAAAATAAATTTTCTATTTGAATATATTTTAAAATGTTCTGTGATGGCAAAGTTCCATTTCCAGCATAATTACTTCAGTCTGCAGTGTCATCCTTCAAAAATCAGTCTAATATGCTGATTTCCTACCCAAGAAACATTTCTTATTATTATTATTAATGTTGAAAACAGTTGTGCTGCTTAATATTTTTGTGGAAACCATGATTTTTCTTTCCGGGATTCTTTGATGAATAAAAAGTTCAAAAGAACAGCGTTTATTTTAAATACAAACGTTTTTTTAACATTAGAAATGGTTTTACTAACACTTTTGATTCATTTAATGCATTCTTGCTGAATAAAAATATGAATTTCTTTTAAAAAAAAAGGACTGACCCCAAACTTTTAAACTGCAAGTGAGGACCAATCATCACAATACAACACGAGAAAAGCATTGCTACTTTAGGATATAATCTTTCACCAAAAACTGAACTAACGCTGCATTCACACGGGGTGTCGGTATTAACGTTTCTCATTTACTTTGAATGGGTGATGTTGTGCATTGCCGAACTGATTTGTGGGTTCTGTTGCATCACGTCACTGGCATTACTTGCAAATACACTAGCACAGATGCTAGCCAATTGCGTTCATGCAACACCGGAAAAGTAATGTGATTGGCTGTTGTCAATATGAAGGTCGCGTTAGCAACCAGCTTCAGATGCTCCCTACGTAAAGCGCAGACGCCAACGCCCCCCATATGAATCCATGTGAATTTAATAAGCTAAAATGGACACTGATAAATGTTTTTATTTATATGGTGTCCCATTTTCTTCTCAGTAACAACCATTTCTGAGCCATAGACTAGACATAGTCTAGTACTATACCTTGAAATATATCAAAATGCATTTCAGATATATATAAAACACTAAAGCATACACTGCAAACAATCACTGGTAACAGGAATTTGTCACCTCGATGCAATCACACCTCTAATCCCTCAATCTTCAGGGCTATACCAGTGATATTGACGTATTCTTCCAAATGATTGCTTTCAGATCCTGGATATGATCCCTTTGTCTAGGGCCATATTAACAATTAGGTTGTTTAATATTTATATTATGTAGATTGAGTAGCTTACTATTTAAAGGGTTAGTTCACCCAAAAATGAAAATAATGTCATTAATGACTCACCCTCATGTCGTTCTAAGCCCGTAAGACCTCCGTTCATCTTCGGAACACAGTGTAAGATATTTTAGATTTAGTCCGAGAGCTTTCTGTCCCTCCATTGAAAATGTATATACGGTATACTGTCCATGTCCAGAAAGGTAATAAAAACCATAGTCCATGTGACATCAGTGGGTTAGTTAGAAGTTTTTGAAGCATCGAAAATACTTTTTGGTCCAAAAATAACACAAAATAAGACTTTATTCAGCATTGTATTCTCTCCCGGGTCTGTTGTGAATCTGCGTTCAGGACTCCACAGTGACGCTGCTGACGTAAGACGCTGATGACGTGTTATCTGGTGCGCCCGAGCTTCGTTTACAGTCTGAGGGAGACGCACGCTATATTCAAGCTATTCTACATTGTTTGCGTGGATATCATTTTTTTAATGGTGCGTAAATGTGCATGTCGCGGATGAGACACTTTTACAGCGTGCGTTTCCCTCAGTCTATAATGAAGCTCGGGGGCACCAGATAACACGTCATCAGCGTCTTACGCCATCAGCGTAACTGTGAAGGATTGACAACAGACCCGGGACTTCTAACTAACCCACTGATGTCACATGGATTACTTTGATGATGTTTTTATTACCTTTATGGACATGGACAGTATACTGTATATACAGTTTCAATGGAGGGACAGAAAGCTCTCAGACTAAATCTAAAATATCTTAAACTGTGTTCCGAAGATGAACGGAGGTCTTACGGGCTTAGAACGACATGAGGGTGAGTCATTAATGACATTATTTTCCTTTTTGGGTGAACTAACCCTTTAAATAAAACTTACAGATATGTTATTTGTTTACAGTATAGTCAAGTCGCCTGTATATAGTATATAGTAGTTTGTTATTATTTGGACTTAGTTTATCTGTTTATGTCAAGCTGGGGTGTTTGTGGCCGTGAGAGAGAAATACATGAATTTGCTTGTGTTCATCTGCATAAAGCATATGAATTCATTTTCCAAATTCTTGTAACTTGGTGGCTTGCTGTTTAATAGTTTAATAAACTATAGTAACTGTTTAATAAAATTCTGAGGATTTCAGAATCGATTCTGAGCTTAGTATTTAACTGCTGATGCCGTTGGCGCAAACACCCTTTTCCTGCTTGCTTTTAATTCCTCTCTCTCACACACACACCACTCGAAACTTCCATAAAATAATCTTTCATAAAATTCAGAAAGGTTTAAGCGAATTACAAGGAAATTCACTGGCTTCATTGCACAGTATGCACTGTGAGAAACACGTGCTTTGCTTGATGTTACGCTTGCAGTGTGTGGTCTCGCCCGCCTGTATTTTCCTGACAAATGCTCTACGAAGGCATCATTTATGTCGTTTGGAAAGCAGTGGGCTCATATATCAAAAATATGAAACTCACTGACAGAAGGCTGCTTTCAATTTCAAATGCTTGGGCACTTTGTAAAGAGCGATTGCGCATGCGGCTGTGTACAACTCCGTGTAAGTGGTTAAATGTATACTTGCATCTCAAAATGCTTTTATGACATGAAATTAATGTAAACACAGTCAGTTATTAGTCTTAAGGCATTGAACAGACAGGACAAACCACATCTTATATTATTTCAAAAGAGATCTGTGCATTAGTGTTAATGCAGCTTATTAGATCTTGTGATGTCTATAATTTCATCAGTAATAATAAAACAACAATAAAGATGAGAAAGAGAAAAATCACTCGGTCTTGAATGGAAAACCTTCAGATACTCTTAAATACGGAAAGCACACTTTGTGTATTGTTTGTAATGATTGTTTGTTCCTCTTTATTATTTACTACTTGCTTTTATGTTTTGAAGCTAAATCAGTTTATATATTTAAAATTATTCACATACAATTGTTTTAATTTGTAATTATTTTAAAAAGTACTTATAATTACATATGGTATTTTAATTCAAAAAAGATTTTAAGATTTTCAAGTCGGTAAACTAATTCATTTAATAAGAAAAATAAATAGATTAAGAATCGTTTTGGAATCGGATCAAGACTCTCGGAATCAGATCAGATCATGAGGTTCCCAAAGATTCCCAACCCTAATATTCATACACACACATGAAGTCTTGCAATGAAGACTTCTCCCACACAATCCTCTCTCTATTTTCCTTTCATCACGCATCACATTCTTAACGTCCTGCCAAGCCTTGTCATTTCCATACTGGCTTCCTGTCAATTTGTGTCATTCTTAGTCTTCCCCCACCATGCCATCTGCCAGACATAGTTCCCCCTCCTAAGCGAAACTGGCGCCCGTTGGAGAAAGATGCCCTGAACGTTGCCTGTGAGTCTGCATACTGCCCCTAAAGATTATGTATCGCAACCTCAACATGGCACAGATCTATAGCTATTTACTGTTGCATTGCACTAGAAGGTGTTGAAATTATATAAGATTTTCTTCTGTCCCATTTTAATGGGCAGATACCACTAAGTAACCCATTCGGTCACTCAAAACACCACTGCAACGGTGTAGCAACCTGTTAATAACCACCAAAACAACCACATAGCAACAACCTGGCAACCACCCAGGACACCCCAACATTGTGCTGGCGTGTTTTGTGCAGGAAAGCAACATTTCAATTCTTTCTAAAAGAATCTGTAAGCATTTCTTCAAAATCTGTAAAAATCCAGTTTCTGTCTATTTTTTATTCACACAAAAGAGCTCTGTGCATGGCTAATGTGAAGTTAGATTGGAGAAAAAGAGATTATCCTCTTTGAAGTGCATTTCAACTTCTACTATTCTCTGAAGACTTGATCGGGCCTTGTTAAAGCAAAGAGAAGGCAAACAAAAGGGATGATGGGAGATAATGTTTTGGCTCTGCATGTTTTCTCCAGGCAGTCACAGCATTTGTGCCTGAAAATATATCTTTTGGTTTTCCCTTATTATTTTCTTGTTTTTATTATAGCATTTGCAGCATCCCAAATGAGAGAGGACACATTTGAAACGGGTTCCACTTTCTCATTAAATCACATAACAAACCAGATTTTACTGTTCAGTTGGCTTAATTACATTGCGTCTATAATAAATTGAACACTCTAAAGTCTTTGTGCCATACTGAAGTGCACTCCTGCTTATTTGTGAGGAGTTTTGTCTGTCTCTCCCTCTCAAGAGTCCTCTTTTCTCTTTTGCTTTGCACACTCTCCCTCTCTCAAACACTTTTCTGTTTGCTCTCACACACCCTCGCACAGCTCGACTCGGCTCCTTCCAGAAACGAGCGCTCTATACCCATCCTGCGTTGCGTTTAGATGTCTGTTTATCATCTCTTTTAAGGGCCTGATGTTATAACATCATTTGATCAATGATGAATTCCTGCTGTAATTCTTTTATTCAAAACTTTTTTGGTTTTGAACACATATTCAGGCTAACAAGATAACAAATTTAAGTAAAGAAAAAAAGGATTGATGTCTCAACAGAACTGCCGCAATTCTTCATGGCTTAGTTTTTTTAAAAAGTGCTGGAAACATTCCTCCGAGATTTTGGTCCATATTGACATAGCATCAATCAGTTGCAGATTTGTCAGCTACACATTCATAATGCGAAACTCCTTTTCCACCACATAAGGTGCTCTGTTGGATTGAGATCTGGTGACTCTGGAGACATTTGAGTTTAGTAAAACTAAATTTGTCATTGTCATGTTCAATAAACCAGTTTGAGAGGATTTTAGCTTTGTGACACGGTGCAGTATCCTGTTGGAAGTAGCCATCAGAAGATGGGTACACTGTGGTAATAAAGGAATTGACATAGTCTGCAGCAATGCCACAGGTAGGCTGTGGCATTTAAACAATGCTAAACTGGTACTAAGGGGCCTAAAGTGTGCCAAGAAAATATCCCCCACACCATTACACCACCAGCATGCATGAATACAAGGCACGATGTAACCATTCTTTCATGTTGTTTACTCCAAATTCTGACTCAGACCAACCACCCGAATGTTGCAGCAGACATCAAGACTCATCAGACCAGGCAACATTTTTCAAATCTTCTATTGTCCAATTTTGGTGAGCCTGTGTAAATTGTAGCCTCAGTGTCCTGTTCTAAGCTGACAAGAGTGTCGAACAAACAAAAGTTGCAACGAGTGGTTATTTGAGTTACTGTTACCTTACTATCAGATCGAACCAGTCAGGCCATTCTCCTCTGACCTCTGGCATCAACAGGGCATTTCCACCCATAGAACTGCCGCTCACTGGATATTTTCTCTTTTTCAGATCATTCTCTGTAATCCCCAGAGATGGTTTTGCGTGAAAATCCCAGCTGATCTAGCAGTTTCTGAAATACCCAGAGTAGCCTGTCTGGCACAAACAACATGCCACGTTCAAAGTCACTTATACCTTTCTCCCCTATTCTGATGCTCAGTTTGAACTTCAGCAGATAGTCTACGTCTACATGCCTTAAAGCATGTGATTGACTGATGAGATATGTGCATTGATATTTTAACAATAAATGTGTATATAAATGTGCATAAATTATCATTTTTAATAATACATTTTATTATAATTATAATAAAATATTAAATCATTGACTTAACAAAATCATTATTCTTAATGAATTCAAAATTAATTCATAAATATTTTCCCCCGATCAATCTATAACTTCTGTATGAATGAAAAGTATCAATGCTTCCATACCATGTCCTCTCCGTCATTTTGATCATCATTTGATGAATCACTACTGCCATTACAATAGAAAAAAAAGAAAAAAAACTGTCATGAATAAATTAAAAAAAAGTTTACAGCATGATACTATTTGCACCAGACAAATAGCGTTACATTTTGTGAACAAGGTGTAATGTTTAAAGAGCAACATTTACATAGAAAGGAGGTGTTTTTAGACTGGAAATAATGATACTGACTTAATTTAAATCCTGTAATCCACTACTAAGCACCTGGTTAAACTTGCGGGTGCACAATGAATAAGACAGACAGGTCAACTGTTTAGTAAATATTCTCCTTAATGCTGTTTGCGTGGCGTGGCTAATGAAATTTATGAATAGTGGAAATTCTTCGTTGTGCTGTTGCCTGAAGGGTGGCATAATCGAGTTTATTTGTATCAAATTATTAGTCTGATTATTAATGTCCTGTCTTCTCTCCCTCACAAACCCTTGCTTACACGTTTTAACACCATGGTTTTATTCACTTCTCACATTTGCTCACTCACTAACTGACAGACTGTTGCTCTCTCTCTTTCTCTCTGTCATGTGGGTGTGCTGATTTTTATGTGTGTTGTATCAGTGCACCTCTCTCTCTCTCTTGCTCACTCTCTAGGCTATAATCAGCAGTGTGTGGGGGCCGTCCCCATAGTTCTCCCAGGGCTCTAGGGGCCAGTGACAGAGCTTTGTGTTTTAGAGAGAAAGAGAAGCAACGAGAGAGAGAGAGACCTGGGCATTCAGCTTGGTAATTATGTTGCCAAAGTGCCACGCAACTTGCTGTGGTACAGCACTAATAAATTGCCTGCTGTCTGCATTATACTGCATTTTTTCCATGCTTCGTTTTTAGAAAGAGACGAGGTGGAAAAACGGCAAGTTGTTTTCCGTTGTTATGGGTCATCAGTGTTTCGATATCATATGATATTTATATAGGTTGGATTTAGGTTGATTAGGACACATTTTTCCATTGAGATGACCTGAATTAACCCAAAAGGGGAAAAAAACTTCCTGATACCAAACCTTTGAATTGTAGTGTATACAAAAAACAATGACAAAAACAAATCAGATGAATCTGGGGGTGGGATTAGCATGAGTGTGTATTAACATCAGCGAATGGGAGTTACTGGGCTTATAAACCCAGCATCTTTTTATCTCTACAGTACTCTGTCTAGCTCTAACACACACACACACACACACACACACACACACACACACACACACACACACACACACACACACACACACACACACACACACACACACCCCTACCTGGGTCAGGTGTAGGTCTAACTTTCGGTTTGACTATAGGACCCAAAACCTTCTGTACTAAATCACTGAACCATACCAACCTGACAAGTGTAAACCAAGCTAAGGCCACCATATGCAATTGCTCTACAGTTCCAAGAAGACCTTGCTCAGCTCGATTCTCTTCAAATGGTGGCTCGGCCAAGACAGTTGTGCTGTTCTGACATATTTTCAGGAGTACAACATGTGTGAAGTAAGAGCTTGTGTTGCTAGAATCGGTTGCAAATATTTCAGGTCTTCGGTTTATTTTCAAGCTGTTTCTTTCAGAGGGGTTTAGTTAATACAGACAGAGATGTATTATTTATATAATGAATAACATATTACAGACTACGCAAAAATAATAGGGTTAGAAAATTATATGCCCTGTCCTACAGCTAGTGATAGGTAGAAACCATTCTGGCTGAAAAACATAGCCTCTGTCAAATACTTCATGCAAATTCCCAGAGGCTGTTGCAGCTTAAAAAAACATTTGCGAATAAATGATATGGACAAATATAAGTTCATGTGTATCTTGCATGCTTATTTGTGTGTAGTAAACATTTGGAGTAATTCAGTTGTGCACTGAAATATGTTAAGGGATAGAATATTTAATTGTCTCAAATATAAAAATAGATGTAAATTGACATTCCCACCAATATATCAAAGCTTGTGTGTCAATTTGGACACCCCAGAAACTAAACTGGCCTTTTTTGATCATTCTTTTCAACAAAAATGTAATATAGAATGCAAAATAGTTAGCAGTATGCAACAATAAACATTTGTTGTCACATGACCTTGTGTTTCATTAATGAGCACCATCAGGTTAGTATCAGCATTTGCAATACCTCATGACCACTAACACTTTCATTACAAAGTTTGAGGTACAAAAAAAAGGTAAAATAACACTTTTATTCAACAAGGATGCATTTAATTGATCAAAAGTGACAGTAAAGACTTTTACATTGTTACAAAATATTCATATTTCAAATAAATGTTGTTCTTTTGAACTTTCTCTTCTCATAAATAATGGTAACCAAAGTTAAAATGCATAATAATATTTGATCAACTTATGAGTTTTATATAATTGTCTTCTGTGCACCAACAAAATAACATTAGTAGTAAAAATGTCAGTTTTTCATCTAAAAATAGAAGATAATTGCCAACTTACCTAGCATATTTGTCAGTATTGGCAATCACAGTCTTAAAAAAAAACAACAACAACTAACATTTCCCCACAAAATCTAAGATTTTTTACAATTATTTTTTGTACTATGAAATTGTATTATAATACTGAGAATTACAGTGATGGTAATTGGTTTTATGCAGATTATTTAAAATTTATTATATATTCTATAATGTATTTTATTCTATGATATAGGGGATAAATATGACTGGGCATTTCCCAGTGAGATTCACTCATTAACAATAGTGAGTGATGTGATAGTCAGTGGCAGTCTTGACAAACGTTAACCTATTCCGAACATAACTCCATCTCTAGCAGCAACCTCATTGCCGACAATACCCACTGCTGCCTGTACATGAACTGTGCAACATCATGAAGGCCTAGTGTCAATTAGGAGTGTGTGCTAATGGGAACAGGTATAAAAGTTCTGGGATCTTTGTCACACTTGTAAACAGTAGCAGCACATGAGTTGTGGTAATCAGCTGTGATCTGAGTGCCAGCTGTTCCTGCAAGTTGCTGCCTGACTGAGCAGATCTATTTAGGATTTGTGCTTTCCAACTTGGGAGAAAGTCCTGTCTGGACAGACCAGCGCAATTGTCACAATTTCAGAGGGAAACTAGAAATACTTATCCTTTATGTAAGGACAGTGTAAGAGGTCAAATGCGTGTCCTTCAGTGAAAGCTGTACAGGCCAACCTCCCCAAAACATGTGGATTTATCTAAAATTACAGTTTTTTCCAACTGCTTACACACGTTTTCAAAACTGTCACCTTTTTTTAAAACTCTACACACAATTCCCCAAACTGCACACACAAAATGTCTCACATCTCCTTCAAAATGTAACACTGCATTCAAAATGCCATAAACACATGTCAGAATCGAGCATTTGCATCAAATGGCAAACACTTCTTTCATAAAAGTACATTTGTGGATATACCATGGCTGTTCTAGATCTAAAGCTCTTTGGTCTTTCATAGGCTTATATCTACAATTCAATACAATGTTCTACAGTGAAAGTAATCTGCTGAGAGGGGTAACAAGTACACTGTAAACACCAATGCAATGTAGAAACAGAAAATATTTATTAGGCCAAACATAACTGTTGTACACAGTGGGATACAACACAACCATAAACATATGCAAACCAGAAGTATATTCTTTAGAATATAGTAAAAAACACAATTGCTCCTCTTGCTCTCTGTCCATTGTTGGCATCAATTGTTCAAAACAGATAATCTGACCTTTGACCTATTTATAGGCCTATACTACAGTAAAGCAGTGATTGGTTTGTGATCAGTTAAGCAATTAGTGTTTGCACATGTGAGGAGTGTGTGTGTGTGACCTGGTGAATAAGTGTAGCATTTTGATTGGTTGTGTTTGGAAAAGGAAAGCAAGTCACTTCCTGTTAGATTTTTATGTTTTAGGTAGAGAATTGCGTATAGTGTTTTGAAAAAAGTGTTTTATGCTATTGAAAACTGAGTCAAAAGCTTATGGCTTATAGCAAAAATAGCTTATGGTTTTGGAGATTTGGTGTGTAGTTTTGCACTTTGAGTGAGAGGTTTCAAAAAACGTGTGACATGAAAATATTTTGTGTGTAAGCAGTTGGAAAAAACTGTAAAATTCAAACTCCAAATGTGAACCCCTGTATTTCTAACTTAAAAACAAGCTGGAATTCAAATCTAAGCTGGACTTCTAAGATTCAGGCAGCAGGACACCGTTCATGTGGCCACCCCTAAGCACCATTTACTGTACATAGTTATACAACATTGATATTACTGCACTATTTAAAATCAGACACTTAGACTACATTCACATCACATTTGACCCAAATCTGATTTTCTGATCCCACATGATCCCATTTCTGATTTGATATTCATATGTCAAATCAGAGTTTTGAACAAATCGGTTGAGGTAATGATTCCATGATTGTAAATCAGACACATATTAGATTTTTTTGCAAAATGACTTGCTGAAAACAGCCAGTTCGGAATTAGATGCACTAATCTAACATATTATTTGCAGTAATTGCATACTTTATTTACCTTTGGCATCATGAAGAGCAGGACAGTCACCACATTTAAAAAGTCACACAAGCAAGAAAAAGAAACTGAAAAATCAGAATCAGACACTTTGGCTTGTGACATGAATGGAGACAAAAGCGTACTACAGTACTGTATGTAAGAGAAAGACTATTTCACATTGTTCCACAAATGCCAAATTCTAAGCCTTTGCACCTTTGTAAATTTTTATAAAGAACAGCAGCTGAAAAAACATACAATTGAATGCCAATTGAGATTTCTGTTTTATGATTTAACTGCTCTGGGGTCAGTGGCTCAGAGGTATGTGAAAGGCTTCACATACTCACTACATTTGGCTTAACGAGCATTAACTGGAAATCATTAACCTTTATGAAAGCAGGCAATTATTATCAAGCATATTTATTATTTAGAATTTGCTGTTGCAGTAATCTTATAGTGACTGCAACACATATTTTTGTAAGCGTCTTTGTATAAAAAGGCTTGCAATTTCAGTTTCAAAAGGTCTTCATCAAAGTCTTCAAGACTGACACACCACTGACATCACTCACTGCATCTCAATGCTGCTCTAGATACAGCAGAGCTGGACTGGATTTTAATGTATATGCTTCAGCTCTCCTGCTGCTTCATTTAGCTAAACCAGAACCTAAGATGTCATAACCAACCAACAAAGACATCTGCAGACTTTTTGCCTACTGGTTTTAAAAACTGTAAACATAAAACACTTTTCACATACTGTTTTTAACCTACTACTGAAGGGAAGTTTTAATATTTGGAAACAGCCAGTCACTTGCATCTTTCCTGAATAAATGTTTTGAACAAATCGGTTGAGGTAATGATTCCATGACTCACTCATAAAGACAGTCAGTAACTTATTGCCACCTATTAGCATACCGATGTAACCTATTATAAGAGTCACTTAACTCTAAAGACATTGGGTCTCATTCACAGTCATTTGATTATTTCGTATTTGTACGCACAGGAGAACGTCTCACAAAAAGATGTCACCTAATTCATGACGTGTGGATGCACATGAATTAGTTCTTAACCTTGTTCTAATGTTAATGGATTTGGAGTATTCTAAATGAGCGACCGTGTGCCCAAGGTTAGTCATTTGCATAAAACAGCCAAACCATCTCCATATATGGGCTTTCTATACAACCTTAACAGTCTTTCGTCACTCTCAAAACCTACTTGACGCTCTCTAAAGATGCACAAAGATCTCCTGCAGCAAGATAGTCCAGCATTGCCAATTCTCAAAAGCAGTTCAAACACAATAAACACCTTTCATACAGATTACAGACCCATAAATTCTAAATTTAAAATACATTTTTACTATGAAACTTATTGGTGAATCCTGATTTACTTAAACGATAGTATGCAGATTTCATGCAAATGTTGCATAATTATTATTATTGAATAACGGGTATAAAGTGCGTGCACTATAAAACATGTATACAAGCACTCACACGTGTAGCACTTGGGTAGTGGGAAGTTGGTAAAATTCTGTTCCAATCTGAACTGAAGAAATGAAGCTACCATGACCTTGTTTTCTGTACCTGATTCATTAACCAACACAAGACACAAGCTCGAGCTCCACGCTCTACCATGGAATAGTTCATTATTTATGGGATGTCGCTATTGGAAGTCTCGTTATTTTATTCATCAAGGTCCCTGTGGTTCTTTTGCCCTGTAGCAAGATGTCTGCCTAGCAGAGCCTGTGTTTACACAAAGCATTTTCAAGATCTGAGATCTCCTCTTGCTTATCTACTCTGAGCTCTCTTGTACTGAAGTATCCAGAAACACTCATGTACTGTAACTTTATTCTTCAGCCATTGCAGTTCAATGAATGCATATGCAAATTGCATTATATCTTAATTACTAAATCATTCTCATTCATAGCATTAGAAAATGAAATCCACTCAAGCATTACATTATTTTGAGTCACCAAGAATAACAACATTTTCAGTTTCTTCAGTTCAACATGGTAAAACTGGTTTAAAAGTATATTCGAATGTTCTTACCTTTAGAATAAATGTGTAAAAGCATCACAATGCTGTCAGGGTTATGTTTTGTTCTGTAATTTAATTTGTGCTTTAGTTAGATTTTATGTTTGCGGTTGCATTTCCTTACAGTTGTTTCCCTTTACAATAGCAGTATCAGAGAATAATTTGTTATCAAAGAATTCCTTCATCACTTCTCCTCATAGATCATAAATTGAGGCTTCATACCAGCTTGATATCAGTTACATTTTATTTAACATGAGTTTTTACCTAAAACTAAATTTGTTTTAAAACATTGAATTCCCTTTAAACACTATTGATATTGAGTACTTAAATAAAGTGTCTGTTAAAGGATAAATATCAAAAAGTTTTATTTTCCCCCTTAACCGCTGATGCTATGGGAGCATATTTCTGGAGAAGAAGAATGTTCACTCATACAGTAACATGCATATTGGCAAAAATGTAAACCTTGAATGCACTGTAAGTCACTTTACATAATATCAAATAAAAGTAAATGAACACATCTCATGAAGAAGCAATTCAGTTAGATGCTCTGCAGTACTTTTTCTTGCTGTTTTTGCGACCTGTCATACAGATGAATGCAGCTTTCATCATGTTAGGGTCTGGGACTCCCCAGTCTAGTTGGCTATTCAAAAGTGAAAATTTATATAATCTTGTCATTACCTGAAATAACTTTTTTTTTTTTGTGAAAAAGTTACTTGATGCCTAAGCATAGCCCCAGGCCAAGTGCAAAGAGCAAAGTATACAAACCATCAGTTGGATAGACTGTGGGTTAGCTTTTGAGTCGTGTTGACAAAGTAAAGCTTTTCATCTAAAATTTAAGGGGGAATTGAATGCATTTTGTAAAATTAATAAAGTCTACGAGGGAGAAAAGCCACGGGCAAGATAGCAGAGATAAAGAAGTCATTAAAAAGCAGTCAATGTGAAACCATACAGAGCAAACAGCAGTATCTGCTAGCTGTTATGCTAATGCTTCTGTAATGAGCAACTAGCATGTTATATTTGTCAGCTTTACTTTTATTCTGTTGTTTATGGCAATAACTGCAATGTTTCTGTTACACTTTATTTTGTTCCTACAGTATAAAGCTGACATATGTGTAATGTTGTGCCTGTAAGAGGAATGTGTGTGTGCTGAGAAACAAGGTTGTACTTGTGAAGTTAGAAAAATAGAAACAAATTTAGACAAATATTAACATTTTCAACTGTTGAAGTGTTAAGTACATTTTTATGTTATACTATTTATTAAATGTTGGAAAATGGGCTTACAAAATACTTGTTGGCCTGTGGACATGATAAATATTTGATTCTGTATTTAAAGTAACACCAGGTAACTTTTGCTCTCGGGGTCCCCCTAGAGTTGGGAAACAGTATTGTCCTCTACTACTGTCGTAAACTCTGTCATACATGCACGTGCATTTGTTGACAACCATGATAGCCCTGAACACTGTTGGAGGAGTTCACATGCAGGTGTTCTGCTTGCGTCGCGTGTGAAATGTCTTCATCCCAGGTACAGTGGCATATATTTCAGCATGTCATGTGAATATAATTTCATGGGTTATATTTTTTTTCAAACGACAAATGATCACGATGCTCATGTTTACAAGCCAGCGTCATTATAGTAGCCTAGTCTATTGGTTACCGTTTTACTGAATATATGATATATGATACTTCAATGCAATGTTTGAGTGGTAGATATAATAACCATATATCGTCAATATTATAATATCAAGCTACCATAGATGAATCTGCTAATTTTACAAATCGATTTGCATTATAGCTTGAGGCAAGACAAATAAACAAATATCACAGACATGTTAGGTATCCTAAAATATGATTTTGTACATCTTATATATTTACTTGCAAGAATGTAGCCCCTACCAAACTTGTACACGCCCTTTAGACATAGGCTTTCATTTGATATTTGAAAGTCCGCGTAGGGTTGCCACCTTTGATTTGTGAAAAACCGGGACACTCAGATTATTATTATTTTTGGGGGTCTGAGTTGTAGGTTGTAAATAGTATTTTCTTTGACACTGGTGGCTCATCCGATTTTGTTGTGTTATCCTCCTCGTCCGTCTCTCCCCCCATTTCACACAATAGATGTAAATAGACAGTTTTTAAAAAGCTAGCTAGCAACTAAACTCACACTGTATCATCTTGGATGTGTGTGCGCGCGACTGACCGACAGCACAGGCAGTTGCTAGGCGATAAGTTGAGCTTCCAATCAAATAAAAGTAAACGCCTGGCATTGGCCACTGTTTTACCCGTTTTTACCATAGACAGTATATAAACTGGACACAGCGACCCCATAGGTTTCAACGGAGAGAAATGAAGTCAATTAGAAGCACTCACTTCCTGATCGCAAGGCGAACTGCGCAGGCTCAAACTGAGCTTGACGACGTAGATGTGACGTGAGCAACCTGTAGGTCTTCTAGTAGCTGTGCCGAGAGAAATCTGAATCATTCCCTTCCGAATCTCGCAGAGACGGAGAGCGTGAGTATTAGCTGTCCATGAGCTAGCAGCGGGAGCAACTTTATCACTCTCTATGGGCTTCTCCCTTGACTTTATGCCTCCACGTCCTCCCGATTGCTTGCGAGCTTCTCTGCCTGTCCATACGGTCATTTTTCGACTTGTGCGACAGAGTCGCGCGGGTATGACGCAATCGTTAGCCTATTTTTACAAAAACTGCTTCTACGGGGCCATAACGTAAGATACAAGGTAATGGAGCCTTTTATACATTTTCGTGTTTCTTTAGAAATAAACAATGGACAAACGGTGTCTTTAAACGCCTCAGATGTAAAGTTATTCGCTGTCAAAGTGACGCCAAAATGAATGGGAGTCAATGGAATGCTAACAGCAGGTGGGGGTCCGCTAGCCAATGGCGGCGCCCGGGTCGGCTTCAATGTCTTTCGGAACACTGCCCCCCTGGTTTTTACCATGGTTCCCTATCAAGGCTACGGAACTTCGACATTACGGATGTCGTATATGGGAACTCCTCTCCTCCTTCACTTCCGCTGAAATCTTATAGGCTAACGCCAGCAAAGCTGGCCAATTGACGCAAATATGCAAATACTGAAACACCGTTGCAGTTATAATGCAAGAGCAGCGTCAATTACATCAGAATCTCTCTCTTCACGCTCAAATCGTGTGCTAGAAAGCTGATACTACAACTTTGGATTTTTTCGCCGTCGTTGAAGTTGCACCGGAGATACTCGCACTGTCTCCTGCATCCGATGGCAACTATTTGCAACTTGTGCTCGGGCCCCATCGTCCCCCCCGACACGCACCTGTTTTGCGTCGTGTGCATGGGGCTGGCCCATGCTGAGTCAGCCCTCAGGGACGGGGGGGTCCTGCGACCTCTGCGCGGATATGTCTCTCCGAGCCCTCCAAGCCAGGAGAGAGGAAGCTCGCGCAGCAGCGGGGATTGGGCCTGCCGCCGCCACCGAGCCGCTGGTAGCCCCCCCACACTATGAAGAACTATGTACACAACTATGAAGAAAACACAGTAACAGTAGACGGAAACGGTTTAATTTGAAACCAGGAAATTCTACTTTAGAAGTACATTTTCACACAAAAACGGGACAATTCGTGTCCCGTGAAAGAATATGAATATGAATATGTTTTCTGGGACTGTCGCTCAAAAAAAGAGAACAATCCCTGGAGAACCGAGACGGGTGACATCGGGCACCCCTCCTCCTCCTTCAGCTCACGCCAGCGAGAAAACGCTAGCCCAATGTTGATCCTCGTTCTGCCTTTAATGCGATCACTTTCTCGTTTCCTCTTTTTGCTTTCCTCCGACAAAACCTTTGCTTTCTTGCTTTTCTGTGCTGCTTCGGCCATGACTATAACATTTGGCAAACAAACGCTAGTTTGGCTCGCACGTCCGATTTTAAGGAAGTGGGGGTGGTGGTGGAAGTGACGTATATGCCGTAAAGGAGTCGAATTGTGTAGTTCTCTTTGTTCGCCGGTTACTACCCGAAACCCGAAGTTTAAAAGTATGATTAAAAACGCTATAGACCCCGTCAGGCTATGGCAGACGTGTCATTCAACCTATTGTAAGTCGATGTACCATCACAAGAGACTTGGAAATATATTATTAAGGTTGAAAAGTAACCTTTAAAACTCTGATTTTGGACTTCATAAATTAATCTAAAAATGTCTTCATTTGCAGAACACTTGATCTTATTTTTGCCTAGAAGAAACAAAAGACATTAAATAAGTCTCACATGATTTCTCTTTTCTTTTTTTTAGCATGAGGCACTGCTGATTAAGCAATAAAAACAAGTGAACTATCATACATTATGCAACCATTATATTTTTTAATTTGTAAAACAAACTCATTAAACAATAAACTTTGGCAATATATCTTGTCTAGCCATAAAATAACAAACATTAGTGCTTTACAACCATGCGAGTGTGCAGTGTTTGAAACGTTAGATAATTGAAAAAGCTGTGTGCAATTCATAGTTCAGATTAGTGGTGCAGCGTCAAGTTAACTCATTAAAGAGATAAATAGGAAAGAAAATAAGGAGGAGAAAAAAGACAGACATACTGTAACTGGACCAGAAGTTTGTTGTCAACTTTAATTCAAGCCTCTTTTCCATTACTTGAGTAATGTGTCAACAAGAGAGAGAGAGAGATGCGTAGTGGATTAATGCAGTTTAGTCAAGTTCCATTGTGACATGTCGGCAACAATCAACAATCAAATCAAACAATCAAATCAAAACAATAAAAGTAAACAACATCTTCAGATTGTCTTGTAAACAAGATTTCTGGTATTTATTTCCCCATCAGTTGTGTCATAGATCTATCTATTCAACCGCAGAGAGATTTGAAAGCCACTTTAGTTGAGAGTGTTTTGTCCGTCTCCGAGGTCCTGCATTAATCACCCTCAGCTTTTATTTTACATTTGTAATATTTCATCGCAGCAACAGCAAGTACATCTAATACAACTCATACGGAAGCTCTTGTTAGTGGGATTCACTTCATTCATTACAGAGTAATGAGAATAAACGGGAAGTTTCAGCCAGGTAAAAAAAGATAGGGTTTAGCAGAGAAAACATGAGACAACAATGCAGACGTGGCACTGCTCATGTACACAACATATCACAAACATGGTAACACTCAAGAATACTGTTCCCTCAGTAATGAATAACACGAACAAATAAGTAATGGAATATTCTAGTAACTACAATTTTTTTCATACCTCCCAGAGGACTAAGAACTACTATACAGGTTAATAATTAAATGTGCATAATGTATAATTCATTCTAAAGTGAAGGTCATGGTATTGGTAACCCACCAAGTAATGACAGTAAAGTATGACCAAATCCTTCAGTACCCTAAAGTGAGAAGCATGATAACTTCCTAAAAGCAAGGGATACAATCTCGTCCTGAAATGTAACCAAAGTAATGTTTGAAGTCTTTGTAAGCATTTTTGTAAGGTTTTGTATAGTATTGACTTGTGTGTTACTAAATAATTCTAAAGGGATTTCTAATTATCTGGAACAATATTCTAAAGTGAAGATCATGGTAACCCACTAGTAATGACTAGAAGTGTAAATCCATCAGAGGGAATTTCGGTAACTATTTACTTTAAGCCTTTATGTATAATGCATTATAAAAGTATTTTTAATGTATTAATTATGCATTGTAATGCACCTTACAATGCATTGTTTGGTTTCATGAATAACTGTAACCGCAGTTACATAATACACCTTTAGAAAGTATGATGCATTTAACCATGACAAACAACTCATTTCAGATGTAACAAGGAATCTGTGAAATATTATAAGGCATTTTAACTTTGGTTACAATAATAATAATTATTATGCATTACATAATTACCGTGGTTACTTTCCAAAACCTTGTTTTGGATCAGAGTTTCTTGTTAGTTAATAATAGTTATTAGAATGTTACATTTATGTTATTAATTTGTTCCTGTGTAGTTGTTATGCATTAATGATATAGCAGTATTCTAAAGTTAAGTACAGATAAAAAATCTATCTGAGATATCAGCCCGATAGATTTCCACCTTTTTTATCGGCAGTCAGTGAGAGTTGTTGTACATTATCCTGCTTATCACACTGCTGCTATCTACCAAATAAGTATAGACATCATTTTTTTATATATATAATGAATTGTAACAGTATTACATTACTAAAATCCTCAAAGCTTATTTGACAGTACTGGAGACACTAGCGACAGTTTCAGTTACCTGGAAGAGTGGACTAATACACAGCGCTGTAACATCTGATGTAATATCAGACTGCTGGATGGTGCTTTTGATCAATCAGAATCGAGTAAACAGTGTAGTGTAGTAATAAAATATTACATCACTTGACTTTTCTTGTCAACTCTTTCTTCACATCCTGGCTGTCTTTCTCGAAAGCTGTTGTGATGACTTCTTTGTGCTGTTGTCTTGAGGATGTGATTGGTAGCTTTTCTCTCCCGTTCCATCCACTTTATTATACCTCGAAAAATTAACCTGCAGCTCACTGCTCCTTTTTAAATTCCACATTCAAATCTGCTCCCGTTCACAACCCTTTGAAATATTAAACACATAGAGAGAGGGAGAGGGGTTCCCGCCAGACCATGGATCAATATTTGCGCCTCGACGCGAAGCAATAAATATTCGATTGGTCAGAATATGATTATGACTTCTTACCTCTAAGGCAGGATTTAATGACTGCTGATAATATAAGGCGGCACATTCCATTCTTTTTGTCATTCATAATATTCTCTCAATTTTTCATTTATCTTTTTTGATGATAAAAAGCCATGCTTCTGAATACGTGCAGTCTAAAGTCAGTGCATGTTTGTGCTTGCTTATAAGGAAATTGTGTGGAATAATACTGGGCTTTAGATTCAGTGCTTGAGCGTGTTTATCATTCACACTTTCAGAACTGAATGGTGTTATTTTGGTTCTGCTTAACACTGCAGCCTGTAAATCTAATAAAATAAAGAAGGATGATGAATGGAATTTCATCCAATATAGGAAATTGTTATGAAAAGCAGTTATGCAAACGAGTTCAATAAATCTGAATAAACTAATATAAATATACAACTCTGATTATATTAAAAAACAAAAATATGCTTTGGCATATTGATTTTAATTTATAACAACAGGGGCTCCCAAAATATTCTAAAAATGAATGCATTTGGACACTTTCTGAGAAAATGTTTAGTATACTATTTGCTCTATACTTCATATACAATATTCAAAGCAATACAGTTATAATATATAATGCAAAACATAACACAGAGTGCAAAACAAAATGTTTTAAATGAGTTAGCGAAAGTTTAAGAGTAGCTCATCACAGCAGCATATACTGTATACAAATGGCTGCTTACCTCACTCCTGTCACATTCATTCAGGCATATCAAATAGTCCGAGGGGGAACATACAGTAGAACTGTAGTCGAATCTCAAGCTTGAACCCCTCCATTAAAGTCAAGAGATATCTACCCGTACCACTCTTAAGAATGTGAGCATAACTACTACAGTGTTGAGCAAGAGGAGGTGCATGATAAAGAAGCCTTGCACTGTCTGATGGCAGCAGTCAAAACAGATTCCCTGTAGGCTTGAGGAAAATGTTTAAAGGTGCCTTTAAAGCATTGTTGAGAAGATGTGCGAATTGTTCAGGCCCCCAGTCAGTCTGGGGTGAGTGCGATAACAGAGCTGGAGAAAAGATCGCTTGCACAAGGGATTGCTGTTAACTCACATTATTTTTCTATCACTGCATATTAACACTTTTGAGTGTTGAAACTCAAAGAACTTTGTTGAATTTCTTATGAGCAGAGCTTTATCTTTTTCTCTTTGTTGTTTTCCCCCTCACAGACAGTAACTTTGTGCTGGGGAACGCACAGGTCCAGTCTCTCTATCCCATCGTGTACTGTTCCGATGGCTTCTGTGAACTCACTGGCTATGCCCGGGCGGAACTGATGCAGAAGAGCTGTGCGTGTCATTTTCTGTATGGGCCAGAGACCAGTGATAAGCTGATGGCACAGATCCAAGGCGCACTGGACGAAAGGCGGGAGTTTAAGACGGAACTGGTCTTCTACAAAAAAGGAGGTAGGAATAACGTAGTTAACTACATGCCTTGGTCCCACTTCACATTAGGTGTCTTTTCTATGTACTAACGTTTAAATTAATAATTTGATACAATGCACTTATTGTATACATGTTTTTACATTGTACTTACTAAAAAAAAACCCTGCATGTAATTGCAGCTGTAATTACACTGTTGACCTTCCCATTACACCTTAACCCAGCCTCAAGCCTTCCCACACCATCAAACATGTCCCTAACCTTACAAGTAACCCACCTCAATAGCAGCAAAAGTATATTGTACTTATTTTTTTATCTAAGTACATAGTAGTTAAGGACACCTAATATAAAGTTTGATATATGCCTTTGTCTCCAGCAACAAAAGCAGACTTGGACTTCATCCCAATTCCCATAACATCCATCTTAAGTATCATGCAAATTTAGTATTAGTCCATTCCCACAGTTAATTTAGTTGTTTATAATTTTACAATATATATATATATATACAATAATGAATAATTGATATTATCAGTAATTGAATGATTAATCATTGTTAATAATAATAATGAGTTGCATCAAGACCTAAATGTGACCTGCATTCAGAAAGGGAAAGGGATTCATTAAGGAGGTTGCCAAAGGTTGCCATAAACAATTAAATTACTACAGGTCCACTGTGGATGAGGACACCAAATCAAGCCAAACTCTAAAATCAATTAATCACAAATAAATGTTGTATGCTGACTTGATTAGAGTGATACAGCAGGCACTGCAGGCCAGACATAAATGAATTAACACAAAGGGGTGAGGAACAGTGATGGAAGGATTAAAAATAAAAGAACAGAAGCAAACTATGTACTGAATAAGAACATTTAAATTTAATCAACCCACTATTTTCTTTAGATCTTGAAACAATGGATTTTATTATTATACGGCTCTCTGGAATAGTTTGCTGAATTGGCCGATTCTGCTGTTAAATCTTTTATAATTGACTGTAATGAAAATCATTTCCAACATCTGTGTTAGATTCCACTGTCTAATAAAAACTAAATTTCACTTCAAATCGACATTTCATTTGCATTTAGTTAAGTGGCAGTGTAATAAGTTAGAAAATATGAGTACCGTATGTACTGTACATGATCCCTTACTTATTGTTCAACATTTAAAATGATTTGATCATGAATTGGCAGTGCTAGGCATTTTAATGGATAATAAAATGCATGTACAAATTGAATGAATGCAATCTTGATTTTATAATCAACTGATCTGAAAGGAAAACACATTTACAATGGCTCACTTTAGGAGTAATCTTGAGCTAACCCCTCACAGTAGATGACTAAACAAATACCATTTAAGTCCAGACAATCCATTTATTTGAACAAATTGACTTTAAATGCCTGCCTTGTTCTTTAACTTGTGTCTGGAGCAGCTGAGCATAGATTATGATATTCAACAGCTCTCTTTTCTCTCCCTCACCGATTTCCCTGAAAATAACACAATATGTCTTTAATCCAGCCTTGGATAAACAGTGTGCTCAGAGATGACGGCTTGATTTGTTTCATGTTGAACGTGATACACTGAAAGAGTGGCGCGTGTCATCTAGTTAATTCCATCCACGTTTTTACCCACCTGCGGTCAACTGAACATGATTCCATCCGTGTACCAGGAGACCACTGTGAATTGCTGTGAACATACAGCGTAGATCTCTCTGTCAGACACCAGACCCTATCAGACACCAGAACAGTTAGGGAGAATCTGCCAGACATTTTTCGCAAAAGGTTTTCCAAACACAGCAGCATTTCACAGCCGATTTCTCACCTGATTTACTTTAATGTAGCATTCGTGCAACATGCATCAGGGGAAATTTGCTCTTAATTCAGAGTCCAAATTCAGAGAGCACACTGTGGGAGCAGCGTTGAGTTCGATTCATTCATTTTACGGGTTTGTAAGAGATGCTCTGTATCTGGTTGTTGCCTTTTCAAAGAAAATAGACAATTTGTGTTCTTCTACCCAGTTGGTAATGGTTAAAGGATAATTCCGGTATTTAACACCTTGAGTCTATATTGTAGTTTGTTTTGGATGAACAAGAGTGGTGGACAACATTTTTTTGACAATGGTTCCTCTCTCGAGTTTTTGACTATAATAGAATTGGCCATGGACCCATTTAACATTGGAGTCAATGGGCATGTCCGAAAATGTCATTAAAACAGCCAATAATGTTCGTTTACAAAACTGTTAAACTCACCGAGTGGTAAGTGGTGTTCGTTGATGATTATAAACAATATATCGTTGCAATATATGATTCCAATCCGTTTATTTTGCTATAGTGGAACTATTTTTTCAACAATGGGATTTTACAAAATGACGAATAAAACACGACAGAAACTGTATTTCGCAGCACTTTTTGTTTCTGGAACATCAACTAACATCACTAATCACTCGGTGAGTTGCACAGTTTTGAAAACTAATGTTAAAGGTTGTTTTAATGACATTTTCGGACATGCCCATTGACTCCAATGTTAAATGGGTCCATGGCCAATTCTTTTATAGTCAAAAACTCGAGAGAGGAACCATTGTCAAAAAAATTTTGTCCACCACTCTTGTTCATCCAAAACAAACTACAATATAGACTCAAGGTGTTAAATACCGGAATTATCCTTTAATTTGTGGATTGTCTGAACAAGCCACTGCAGTCCCGTTGCATTCCGAATGCTTCCTCTTTCACATTTCCTCTGTACATCAGTCCCAACAATTCTCCAGTCACTTTGTCATGGAGTCAAAGGACTTCTAAATGCTGTGGTGCTCGCAAAATACATCTCACGCACCTCTCATGGCCTGCGGGCTAGGTTGAGGTTGTACATGGTTCAAAGGGAATAGAAGATCATAGTTGCAAGACTGCTGTAAATTCCCACAGTTGCACAACTGCCATTTTGCATTGAGAGACTGTCAGTGAGATGAAGAGCTCAACAGACTGTCAAATGCACATTCAATTATCACTTTGAAATAAAACCTCAAATGAACCAATTAAAAAGACGATCATACAATGAAGACTCAGAAGAAGTAATTTTATACTGCTGAAATAACTGGGTAGAATGTCTCAGGGATAGCATTTAAAGGACTGCTTTGGAAATGTTTTTTGTTAATTAAATGTCCATTATATTAAGTGTTTTGGCAATGTTGGGGAGTGATGCTATTCAAACTTAAAGGAATAGTTCATATTTACTCACCCTTATAAAACGGATAGTCCCAGGCCTTGATTCTGACTGGTTGAGCCGCGTTCAAAGCCGTTTTACATTAGTATTACTGCGCAACTGCCGTTTGTGATTCTTTGTTGTTGCATGTGTTGCTTATCCACCTCTTTGCAACTACATTGCTTGGCGGATGAATACATGTGTTAACGTTATATTTTTGTTGCTGGTGTTTATTTTATGAATAAAATAAATATTAAAATGAATATTTTTATGGAGTAACCATTATAAAAGCAATAAGCCCCCTGAAGCCGTGCTTTACAGTGGATTAAGAACAGCTAAGGGGGTTTTAGGCACTCCACTCCACGTCATGCCTAACAAAGCCCCTTAGCTGTTCACGGGGCTTATTGCTTTATTATGCTATGGCATCCCAGATGAGTATGACTTTGTTTAGAACAAAAAATATATTTTTAGAAAATACCTCAGCTCTGTAGGTCCATACAATGCAAGTTAATGGTTACCAAAAAGCACATAAGGGCAGCATAAAAGTAATCCTTATGAATCCAGTGGTTTTATCAATGACTTTGCAAACGATTTAATCATTTTGGGGTGAAAAAAAAAAAACAGACCAAAAAGTAGCAAAACATTTATTCGTGCCTCTACTATATTATGGTTTTGACTTGAATAATATAAATAGGTATGTTATAATTACTATAAATGTAACAGTTCAAATCTAATAATGTCACCCTTAGATTGTTCATTTATTCAAAACCCCTCTCTGGTTTTGTGTAATTGGGTAGTTTTTTTTATATATATATATAAAAACATACAAGTAACTAGGTGTTTACATAAGTATTAATGAGAAGTCAGATTCTGGATTTTTCGGACATTTAGTTTCAATGAAAGGGTTAGTTCACCCAAAAATGAAAATAATGTCATTAATGACTCACCCTCATGTCGTTCTAAGCCCGTAAGACCTCCGTTCATCTTCGGAACACAGTTTAAGATATTTTAGATTTAGTCCGAGAGCTTTCTGTCCGTCCATTGAAAATGTATATACAGTATACTGTCCATGTCCATAAAGGTAATATAAACATCATCAAAGTAGTCCATGTGACATCAGTGGGTTAGTTAGAAGTTTTTGAAGCATCGAAAATACTTTTTGGTCCAAAAATAACACAAAATAAGACTTTATTCAGCATTGTATTCTCTCCCGGGTCTGTTGTCAATCTGCGTTCAGGACTCCGCAGTGACGCCGCTGACGTAAGACGCTGATGACGTGTTATCTGTTGCGCCCGAGCTTCGTTTACAGTCTGAGGGAGACGCACACTATATTCAAGCTATTCTACATTGTTTGCGTGGATATAATTTTTTTAATGGTGCGTAAATGTGCATGTCGCGGATGAGACACTTTTACAGCGTGCGTTTCCCTCAGTCTATAAATGAAGCTCGGGCGCACCAGATAACACGTCATCAGCGTCTTACGCCATCAGCGTAACTGTGAAGGATTGACAACAGACCCGGGAGAGAATACAATGCTGAATAAAGTCTTATTTTGTGTTATTTTTGGACCAAAAAGTATTTTCGATGCTTCAAAAACTTCTAACTAACCCACTGATGTCACATGGACTACTTTGATGATGTTTATATTACCTTTATGGACATGGACAGTATACTGTATATACAGTTTCAATGGACGGACAGAAAGCTCTTGGACTAAATCTAAAATATCTTAAACTGTGTTCCGAAGATGAACGGAGGTCTTACGGGCTTAGAACGACATGAGGGTGAGTCATTAATGACATTATTTTCATTTTTGGGTGAACTAACCCTTGAACTTAAAAAAAAATAAAAAAATAATTTAAGTCAACTGCATGGTTTACACATGCTTGTATCAGCAGCTTGTCGGTTCTTCGCAGACATGTCCGAGTGTGAACTGTTTCCTTAGTTTAATGTACTGGTGACTCGAGAACTGTAACCATTAACTGACTCTTGACTCGAGAAAGAACTGCTATCTTCACTGTACTCCTATTTACTAGATAACTACTGCCATCAGATCACTGTTATATTTCCAATTTGTTTTATTTGTTATACTCTATCCTTTTCAGCAAAATACATCAGAAACATACATTTTGCTGCCTTTATGAAACCCTCGGCAGACAGTACTTTTGGACTAACTGGAGTGTTGAATGAGTTGGCATCAATGACTGTTAGGAATGTCCGAAAGTGAGTTTTGCTTGAGCAACTTGTAGATCTCTGCTAACTCGAGCCACAAACTTTTTCATTTTGTAAACTGGAAACACTGAAGAAGGCACGCGCCGAAACGCGTTTGTGCAAATAAAAATACTATTTATGCATAGTGCGGCCTCTCTCCTGTTCTAAGTAAACTGGAAACAGCAATAAATAATGCACAGTTGCTTTGAGATACAATGGTAGTTAATTTATGGTATTAAAGAGCTCTTATGTGAGGTTTAAGAATGATTGCTGACCCTTTAGGCCAATAATCATCATAACAACGTTGCATCCATTGTACTGTCAAACTAGTAGCTGTTTATTTTAGCTGTTCACCGCATGTGGCACAAATTAATATATTGTATTTAGCTATTGTCAGCGGCACATGCTTTATTCATAGGTTGGCATGTTGCACTATTTAGGGATTATTAAGTGCTCTGTTTTGAACTTATTGCTCATTGTATTACATGGTCTATAGTTTCTGACTGCTGGTTCAATGAAATGTATTCTTTTTTATTGAAATTCACTTCTCTTGACTCAAGCTGTGCCTAATGATAGGGTTTGGTGATTCTCACACACACACACACACACACACACACACACACACACACACACACACACACACACACGCAGAGAGAGAGAGAACTGTGTATCAATAGGGACTCCATGCAACCTCCTGCCAAGCATGTTACCTCTTTCTTTCCGTTTCCCTCCGTTTTGATTTAATGAGGCATGGAATGATGCTGTGGCATAATGTTGAGCAGCTGCAGATCGTTGAACCTACAGAAGGCACACATATCCGCACACAAACACAGACACACAACAGTGAATTCTGAGCTCAGCATTCAAGACATGTTCTGCTCACCTGTCAAAAGACTAATGTGTAAACTTAGAGAGAAGCAGCACATCAAAAATCGGTTTACATAAATACTTGACAGTAAAATAAAATGGTGTTTTATACATTAAATCTGGATCTACACAAATCTATATGCTCATTAAATAAAAAATGAATTTAAATATTTAAAATGGAATATTCCCAAACTTGCGTTGTTGAATGTTTTGCATTGCGACTCGCATTGTGAACTCATTGAAATAAAGTTTTGACTATTGCATTGTGACGTCACGGATGGAGATTCTCTGTGCTGAGCATAAAAGACCCAACTAATCGAAAAGAAAATGAATTCTTGACTGTTTACTTATACATTTCATTGATTAGTTGTTGCAGCACTATATCTTGACTTGGCTCATGGGAAATAAAGGTATTACAGCCATTTAAGAAAAACAAAAGCTAGTTCTGATTGAGACTAAAAGCAATACGCAGAAAAGGTCTAATCAAGACATTTATAGATCTATGCTACATTTTAAACATGAAGTCTGATCTAAATATAAGGCTCAGTAAATGCTTGTCAATAAATGTGTGTCAATATTGAATGTTCACGTTTAATGTTAACTCTGACGGCAGATATTATGTTGTGACAGGAACTCAGTTCTGGTGTCTTCTGGATATCGTGCCCATTAAGAATGAGAAGGGAGAGGTGGTGCTCTTTCTAGTATCACACAAGGACATAACAGACAACAAGAAAGTCCAAGATGAAGAACAGAACCCAGAAAGAGGTGAGTGTTGCTACCTTCATGATGGGATTTATCAAGTAGGATAAATAAAAGTTCCAGTAAAAAAAAACACCACCAATATCAGTAATTAGCCAATGTTAAAGTTGTTTTTAATTGATTGGTATCAGTATTTTCTATTATTGTGTGTGTGTGTGTGTGTGTGTGTGTGTGTGTGTGTGTGTGTGTGTGTGTGTGTGTGTGTGTGTGTGTGTGTGTGTGTGTGTGTGTGTGTGTGTGTGTGTGTGTGTGTGTGTGTGTGTGTGTGTGTGTCATTTAATTTAATTTAATTATATATATTTAAGTGTCCCTATTTTTATGTGTATTGTTTTTGCTGTCATCTCGCTCACAACCCTCACATGATAAAACCCTCAATTTAAAAAAAATATATATTTACAATTATTTATTAGTATATAATTTATCAGCCATTAAAATGTTTTATATTGGTGGATCCCTACTTTTTATACTTTAGTTCTTTAGTAAACCATCTATGTACTGGTGGTTTAAAGAACACTTGATTCTTGAAAAAAAATGTTGCTTGTTAATCCAGTCTCTCAAGTACCTTCAGTAATGAGGGTAAAATGCACTAAAAACACAGTTATACTGTTTTGTGTAGAACATAGAAAACAATGATGAAAAGAGAGAAAAGCAAGAGTCATAATGAGTAAAATTGCTGTATACAGTAAAGGTAGGTACAGAAGCAAAGTGCTATATAACAAAGGGAGTATGGTTTCAAAAGGGCAAATTATCTTTTTAGACAGACAGCAACACTTTTAGCCTTGTACGGATGCTCTACAAAGTGTATTGCAGGATAATTTTGCCCATTCTCCCTTAATTCCACTAATATTCATATGCACACATAGCTCAAACACCTGGTCCTGTCAGTGTCATACTTATTAGCAAGCTCATCCTATCCTCTATTTCTCATTCCCTCTCACTTCTTGGCTACTGAATCATGCGTTGTGGATGCTTCGACACAGGCCAGCAGCATCTCATGTGGTGTTCGCTTTTACAGTAATCCTGACACTTCTCCTCCCCAGAGAGAGAGAGAGAGAGAGAGAGAGAGAGAGAGAGAGTAGTAGTAGACTGATAAAGAGAGAGAGAGAGAGAGAGAGAGAGAGAGAGAGAGAGAGAGATGAAAATACACACGCAAGACAGGGAGGGTCGGTAGGAAAGCTTGGCACAGAGGTGTGAAGCTCCCTTTAGTGGCTTGAGCAAAAGCACGGTTACTGTTCATTTGGTTGATGGATGAACATTGTATTGGCACTAGGAATAATAAATCTGGTCAATTATGTCAACTCATTAAAAGGGAATTATTGGAATCACTTAAGAAAAGTGTAATTAAAAAGCCAAAAAAAAGTGAAAAAGCACACAAAAAAAAGGCTAGAATGAGGATTTGGAAAGAACTAAACAAAAAATACATTGGAGGATTTGTAAGACATCTAGTTACAAGAAACTGACAGATGGTTCTCTCCAAATTAAAGTCATCAATTAAAACTAAAGTCATCAATTAAAATCAACACTTCAGTCAAGGGTTGGTTGCTGGGAACATGTTAGTTTGCATATGAGAAGAGAGCAAATCTCCTCTTAAAGTATTTTTTGTGTTCTATTACGGTAACTAAAGCAAATCATACAGGTAGGGAATAGCATGAGATTAGAGTAAAATAATGACAGAATTTAGATTTTTGGGTGAACCACTGCTTTAAAAACAAATTATGGCTACTAAGTCACTATGTCACAGAATAGGCCACCTTTCTAAATATCTCTGAACACCCCTGCATGATAGAATGAGAGTCTGGTAGCCTTTAGAGAGGGAAGAAGAACAAGCACAAACAACCAAATTAGCATATTTTTCCTTTTTAAAAAGCTTCAAAAGGCTACAATTGTCCATTATAAATGTGGCTGTTTATTTCCCATGGTGTTATCTAGCTGTGTTCACAATTGTTCAAATTAATAAGTGTTTTTTATTTTTTTCAGTTGCTGTGTTTTACATTAGATTTTTTTGTCATATTTACAAACCCTTGATAAACTAATGAATGCAAATGTAATTTGTATTGAGCATGCAGCATGCTAATGGGTAAATGTAATCGTTCTGTTCATTCAGAAGATTATGGGTAAGAAATTAAGGTAGACTTTTCTAATAACTTCAGTTAAGTAATGGTGCTAATCGGTTCTCATGTTTCATTGATGCGCAGTAAAGCTACATGTGGTATTTTTTTGTTTTTCTAAAATACCTTGATGTTATTTTGTGTTGAGAAAAAAATTCTGAAATGAAATCAATAAAAATTATATATGGCTCTTCTCTGCTAAGACGCGGAGACGGGGTTGGAGGTGCACAAGGTCACACGGCCACCGGGCTTCAATACCAACCGGCGGCGCAGTAGAGCTGTGCTTTACCAGCTGTCTGGACATCTGCAGAAACAAGACAAGAGCAAACTCAAGATCAACAATGTAAGTCCTTAAACTCTCAGTTACAATGTCTTATGCTATAAACCTGGATTTACCCCTAGCCTGCACCACTTCAGCAGTGCAATATTTACACCATTTGCATATAGTATAAAATACAACAATGAATTTGTAAAGCTATATAAATAGATACACAACGCTGTGTTCACTTATGAGAAAAAAGTCATCAGTGTGGCTTTTCAGGTCATTTACTTCTAAAGGTATTGGATTATTTAATTCATTGTGACTGAGCAGCACACAGCATACTGTTTATGGAAATATTGATTAAAGAAAAAAATGTTAACAAAAAATTCACTGGACATTTCTGTCTGAACATTGATATCATTTAGAACATGTTTGGCGAGAAGCCGCCCATCCCAGAGTACAAAGTGGCAGCCATTCAGAAGAGCCGTTTCATTCTTCTCCATTATGGCACCTTCAAAGCTGGCTGGGATTGGCTGATCCTGTTAGCGACCTTTTATGTAGCAGTTACTGTTCCCTACAATGTTTGTTTCACTGTTGTTGGTGGACGGGATGAGTCATCGACCCCTAGAAGTCCACCGAGTGTGAGCGACATCCTTGTGGAAATCCTTTTCATGTTAGGTAAGGCTCAACCTTCAGTGCTATAGTTTTTGTAGTGTCATTAGTTTAGCGCAAAAGAAAAAAAAAAAAGTTCTGTCTCAGTAATGTTATCTATTAAATGATATTAAGATATTAAATGCCGTTTGGTCCCATAGCCTGCTAATAAAGTACCCAGAATTGTAACACAATTCTGTTATTGTTCAGGTTTTGTGTGCTGTGCAGACAGTCTTTTATATCACAGAGGTAATATACAGCCAGACATCTTTCAATTACTCGGAGCTAGTAAAAAGTTAAAGATGTTACTAAGCAAACATCATTAAAACACATCTAGCAATTATAAAGCCTTAAAAACACTAAAAACTGAAAAGATTTTGAAGGACAGTTCAGCAAATACAAATGCTAAAGATATGTTTTATAGTTCAAAAATAACTCTTATACTCTAACAAATAACTCGATATACTCGTATACAAATCTATTAGACAAAACATCATATCTCCAGCCATCACCTTTATATTAGAAATCCACAGTGTGTGGATAAGCTTTTTAGCACTGCTCAAGGGCACTTAGTGTTTAATGACAGGATCTGTTTCTGCCCATTAAACACAATTTCATAATTTAGAAAAAAATATTTGTATCATCAAAACATTTGCAAAGTGCCTAAAACCATTTACTAAACTGAGCTTCAATTAAGTGCTACTGTATTTACTGCAACTGCAATTTCCATTAAATAGTATTATAGTCACTACCCAGACCAAACTTATATAACCTGTCACTGAACGAGGTAATGATTAAAATACAGTTTTCTGTGCTTTAAAAATAAATATATATCTGTGTCTTCTATTTTTTTTTTTTTTTTTTTTTTTCTGTGACAGATATTTTGCTAAACTTTCGCACCACATTTGTGAGCACATCAGGCCAGGTGGTGTATGATGGACGATCTATCTGTGTGCATTATGTCACAACCTGGCTCTTCGTGGACCTGATTGCTGCGCTACCTTTTGACCTGTTGTACGCCTTCAATGTCAGTGTGGTAAGTGTTAATTTTGCTGATTTTTATGTCATTTTGAGCCAACTGTTTATTCACAGTTTTAAGTATCTTTAAGTATTTTTAAATAGTTTTTTAAAGGCACAATATGTACGATTTTTGTATAAAATATCCCAAAACTCCCATCACTCCACGCTCCACAGCATCATCAAGCTACGCCTTTGTTATTGTTTTGAATATGCGACTTCTATCAGGGAAAACTACATACTGTGCCTTTAATGGGCCTCACACAGAGCTTTGTGGGACACACACACCATATTTTATATGATGCTGGGCATGCCATCTTAAATAATTATAATTTCCTTTTGAGCTATGCATTCCATCTCTGTGTGTTTAGTACTTTGGAGTTCATCTGCTGAAGACTGTTCGATTGTTACGGCTTCTACGCTTGCTGCAAAAGCTGGAGCGCTACTCCCAATACAGTGCAGTTGTACTCACATTACTCATGTCGATGTTTGCCTTGCTGGCACATTGGATGGCCTGTGTCTGGTACGTAATCGGGCGCAGCGAGATTGAGAATAACAGCCCTGGTTCCTGGGACATTGGTGAGTATCATATCTACAAACTGTCAACATAGCCGTTTCAATCTTTAAAATTTATTGAAACAGATTCTTTAGGTCAGTTTTTCCCCTTGAACTGGCTGAGCTAAAATAAAAATGATGATTTTAAAAATATTAAATATCTTTACTAGATGTTTTATGAAACCAGATAATGTAAGTGAAATTAAATAATGTAAGTGAAATTAAAAAGTCAACCACAACAAAAGAAAAAAACTGAATGGCAGTTTGGATATTAGCATAAGTACCGCTTCAGGTCAGATGCTGGCCTTGATTTGTTAGCATAAATTGGACAGAAACCATCTTATTTATTTTCACATGTGAAAGAGTTCTTTTCACAGTGTCTCATACACAAGGATCATTATTGAAGATTTCTGTCCACGAACATGCTTATTACATTGAAAATGTACGACAACCTCTTCATGTGCCTTACAAAAAGACTTCAGATTACAAATGTTTTGGATTTGTGCTTTTAAAAGAGGTGCATATTACTTTTCAAATCAGGTAGACTGAAAAACAAGCCAGACGTAATGCGTTTTGTTAGAAGGACAGAACATTCTCTGGCTCTTGAACGGCACACCTCTAAAGACCTGATGAGATCTCTGATATAAGACATTATCTTCACGTCATGTCAAGTCTAACTCTGAACAAACTTACCTTTTTCACATTTGTTCATGAACAAGTGAATTACTGTATCAATTTGACTGGAAATGAACATCTCTCTCTCAGTCTTCCATGTGCTGCTCTCCACATGAAAGAGAAAAGAAGACCAAGGGTAAAATAAATGGCTGTAGTGCACAGAAGAGTGCATGATAAAATTGATATGATCTAGACCACATTTAGTTATGGTCCTCTATTTTGATTAGCCTTTTTACTGACTGACTGAGTCATTGAATCAATCATTCAACAGATTCGGTCAAAAACATTAATGCATTCAGGAACGTCACTGCAGTGAGACTGCTTTGACCTCAACAAAATAAAAAAAGTAAATCTAAAAGGTTTCAAATTTAAGTTACTCAATATTAACATATTGCTTTTACTCACTCATAGAAACCAATTTTTAAACTGAATTGACAGAAACCAATGATTTGTGAATTGCTTCAAAGATTCACAACCATATATAAATCCCTGATACTTGGTGAGATCCATAAGTGGCTTTGGCTAACATTTGGTGGTGTTGTCATACACAAAAGCCTCCTTAAAATATTTGTGTGTCCAACCTATTCGCACATATTATTTGACAATTTATTCATAGAAAATCCCCTACAATATGCCCACACTGACCACTACACCACACTGGCTACTGGCCAGCAGTTTAAATTTCATCCACACGTTCTCCTAAAAAGCAAGTATACTACTCCAGTATCCAGTCTCTGCTGGTGTTGCCAACAGTATCACACACCATTCCCTTCTGCCCAGTTTTACATTGGCCAGCCATTAAATATTAAGCACATGAGGCTGTCTTGACACATTTAGTTTT
The DNA here is from genome assembly GCF_949152265.1 of Phoxinus phoxinus. Taxonomy (NCBI): domain Eukaryota; kingdom Metazoa; phylum Chordata; class Actinopteri; order Cypriniformes; family Leuciscidae; genus Phoxinus; species Phoxinus phoxinus. The sequence goes on along the minus strand of NC_136882.1, from coordinate 24,249,597 downwards.
GCTAGTAGAAATGGAAGTTTGTAGCATTCTGCACATCAGATGGAATATTTAGCACTGAAATACATGACTAAATTTTTTTTCAGTTCAGCTTTCAAATGGTGAATGTAGAATATTGTAAATGTTCTAGATTTACAAAATGCTGTTTTATATCTGGTGAGTACCAGTTTCAGATTGGCTCTTTACTGCTATTATTATTTGTGGAAACTTGAGATAGTGTTATTGATAGTAATGAAATATTGAAGTAGTTTTGAGTTGTGCTGTCTATTTTTGTTGGAAATGGGGAAATGAAAGAATGTAAATGGATTGGAGTTCTGCTGTATCAATGATGAAAGGTGTCTCTGAGGGTTCCTCCAGGAACTGATTGAACTCTTGTTGCTCTGCGCCTCGGTCTCTGTCTTTTTTCTCTCCATATCACTCACTTCACTGCCCTCACCTCAGCAGAACACTGTTCTTTTTAATGGATAGCTGCCCGGCAGACCTTGAGAGACTAGAGAGGATTTTAAAGTTGGCTCCAAAAATCCCAGTGTCAAATCAACAAACTTCTTGATTCTTTCTTAAGTGGTTTGGAAGAGAACAGATTGTATATTATCCTATAAAAAGGTTATTACAGGAATTTTAATATCCTCTTCTTGCCCATCAATTTCCCTCATCTTCCTCAACCAACACTGATTCGCTAGCCCTCTATTTCTGCTTGAGGATCCTGTAAGCTTGAAAGTAAGCTTTCATGTGTACTTGTCCTTTATTTCCCCTTGCAGTGATTTAAAACCCAATGTAAGCTTTGTGATCTGAGACACCATTTTTACACTCATTAGCAATTTTCTGATCATAATTTCATCCTAAACAGCAGGATACGTAGTATATATCTTTATGGGCTGTTCCATCAATACATTTGCGCTATTCATTCCAAAGGCTGTAAATATGTCAAGCATGGGTTGATGG